>NC_133659.1:66917513-67218572 GCF_037893015.1 Macrotis lagotis | reverse complement strand
CACCCTGAATCAACTTGGGGGAAGCTTCAAATAGGAGTCGCTGTTTGCATGTAGAACAGTTGAGAATCTTTTGTTTTACTTGTGCAGCTGTGTAGGAATTAACCTTGATCCGCAATTTTCCATCTCCAAATCTAGCATTTAGCTTTGGATATGGCAGTATATTCAAACCTGGACTGAGGGGGGCTCCTTAGTCATATCAATTTATGTTAATTCTTAGTTGACATCAATTGTCATCTTTTTATCCACTTAGGGTTTTTTTTAAAGGTTCAGTCAAAAAATTGATAAATGATAGCAGAAGACCCAAGTAATGGATTGGGTCCTATTTTCATTGGTTGGATTTAAAAGACACATTTTTTGTCATGTTAAAATAATTGCTTTGTGTTCTTATTTTAAGAGGATTCCTTATTAATATAACATTTTTTGATGTTTGTTAGCATTTTAGCAATATATCAGTCTCATCAGTTCTGCCTGAGTGATTATCAGCAGCATACATACATACATTAATAATTTGAACTTCTTAAGTAAACTTTCATCTATATATCTCTAAAAACATTTCACTGTCGTAGTGGAATAAGTGTCTTGGAGAAAAGAACTTGTGAAGGAGTCATTCTAAAATCCCGAGGTACCATCCTTATAAAATTAGAGTAGAGATTGAAAGACCTTAATTAAGACTGAAGAAAAAATTTATGCTTTTTGGGATATGATTCTTTCAAGCATCTTAAAGCCCACACCAGAATTGGCCAGGCCCCTCTCTGTCTCTGTTGAGTAGATAGACACAAGCCTGGACTTGATTTTGGTGGAGGGGATAAATTTGTATTTTTTTCCCCTATTATCTTATGAAAACAAATTGGAGCCTATAGGTCAAATTTTAAATTTTATCTTAGCGCACCTTGAAGAATCTCTTCAGACTTGTCACTTGAAACAGATCCATTGCTCCCTTTGCCATTTTTTAAGGACATAGTCATTTGGTGCTCCTATTAAGACTTCCTTGCCCAGCAGGTGTTAACAGGAGACATAGAACAACTAGAATCCTGGGGGGGGGGGGGACCTGGGAGGACAGTTGTCTGATTTCCAGGCCTCAGGTCTCTGCCTCAGGCTGCAGTTGGACATAATTTGTAAAGTCCCAGCTAAGTGCTTATAGAAATGTAAAGTTCTTTCTCTCTTAATCCACATTACACCCTGTGTTCTACTGTCATTACTATCCCTATAGAGTTGAGGCCCATGTTCATGCAGGTATTGCTAAGGCAATATTTGAACCTCAGACCCAGAATTCTACCTAGCTTCTCCTCACGTGTCTTGTATATCATGTAATGAAAATCAGGGTGAATTTTGGTTTAGGACAGTTTTCCTGATATTAAAGATGCTTTTACAAGGTACTTTAGTTATCGAAGTAGCTGAGATTGTTATTAATAATAGCTAGTATTTAAATAACATTTTAAGGTTTTCAAAGCGCTTCACACATGATCTTTTATTTGTTTTTGAGGCAAAAAGGGTTGTGATTTGCCCAGGGTCACATAACTAGTAAATGTCTGAGACCAGAGTGGAACTCAAGTCCTCCTGATGGCAGGGCCAGGGTCTGTTCATTGCCATCTGATTTGATTTTTATAACAACACTGAGAGAAGTTAAGTAACTTTCTTCCCGGCAAGTAGTGAGTGCAAATGTCTGATGCAGAATTTGAACTGGGTTCCTACTAACTACCAAGTTCAACAAACTATCTATTGTACCATCAAAGAAATATGGGTTTTTATTTTAATAATAGATTTTTAAAAAAAATTAGTGTATTTGTACCATAAGGCTTCTTTACAGGTCTTAGCAAAGACATGTTTAAAGATTGATTTTTTTTAACTGAAATTTTATTTTATTTTTTTTACATCAGCAATCACTTTTTTCTTCTGAGTTCCAAATTTTTTCTCCAGCCTCTCCCCTTGAGGGCAAGCAATATAGTACCTATTATTGTATAAAGTCATGGGAAATATTTCATATGAGCCATGTTGCCCAAAAAGGATAAGGGAAAAAAAAATGAGCTTCATTTTGCAGAGTTCAGTCAGTTCTCTCTAGATAATATTTTTTGTCATGAAAGGTCTGATGTTCATCAAGTTGAATCTATCTAACATGTTGCTATACTCCTACTCAAGAAAGAAAAAATATTGTAAAATTCAATTAAATGTTTATTAGGTGCCTCCTTTATACACCTTGTTGAAAAATGGTCTAACTCCTTGTCTCAAGGACAATCTATTAGAGATTAGAACACAGGTAACTCTACAGAGTTAGCATCTACATGGCACGTTGAAGTTTGCTGGAATACTTTACAAATATCTTTATTACAACCCTGGAAGGTAGGTGTTCTTATCTTTATTTTTACAGATGAGGAAACAGGCAATTTAAGTATAAAGTGAAGTGTCTGAGGCTGGATTTGAACTCCAGACTTCAAAGTCCAGCGCTGTGTTCACTGAGTCAATTAAGTTATAATTTCATTACAAGTTTGAGGATTGTTAACTTCATAGTTAAGGTCCTCTAGAGTGTCCTGAGAGATTGAAAGAAAGATAGGTCATTTCTTGTTGTGTGGATTAGGAAAGGCTTTGCAGAGGACATGATCCCTGAGCTAGCTGGGCCTTTAAAGAGAGTGGCATTCCTCTGATCCAGGAATAGTATAGCCTATTTCATATGTCCCTGAAAAAAACAAAAAGGGGGGGGGGACAGGATGAGATTGGCTGGAATAATAGAGTATATGCTTGGCAACAATGTGAAATAAGACTGGAAAGGTAGGTTGGAGCCAAAAGCATTGAGTGTCCTATATAAAGAATTTTATTTGATCCTTTAGAATTGTCACAGAAGAAAAAAAAAAGAATTAAGTCACAGACTGCTTCATTTGACCATTAGAATGGTAGGATTGGACTTGTGGTTTAAAAGGTGGTTTGGCAGTGTTGCATCGTGGATTTTGGTTGGAGGTAAGGCGAGAAATGCTAGACTTTTTAACAGATGAGGAAACAGGCAATTTAAGTGGAGTGGGAGAATGAGTGTGGAACTGAATTGGGAAGCGACCATGTACCTTCAGAAGGTCATGCTGTTAACCTAATGTTAGAATAGTGGGCATCTAGAATTCTGTAACTGCCAGCTTTTGTTAATATTATAGAACTGGATGACAGACTTCATCTGGATATTCTGGTGGGCTTCACATTTGGTTCTAAGCTACTTCTCATCTTTATTTCACATTGCTTTCTTTCATATGCTTTTTGTTGTAGCTGTAGGAAACCACTTGTCTCATCTACATCTTCCATACATTCTCCTAGATTCCTCTGGTAGGAATACTCTCATTTCTTTTGCACATACTTTAAGACTTAATTCAAGTACATTTTCTTCTCTGAAGCCTCTCCTAATTCCTATCCTGAAAGGTATTTGCTATTTTTCCAATATTGTTAATATATTTTGTATTTGAATTTGTAATGTGTTTGAATTTTTGGTTTCTCTCAATCCTGACCTCATATTTAGTAGCTGCATGAGGGCTAGTTTGCTTTTTTGTTTTTTGAATTATTGTTATTACCATTTCTACTATAGTGCTTCATACATGATGCTTAAATTGAGTTAGTTAGATTTGTATTTACTTACTAAGAATGCCAAGAATAGTGATTTGTTTTTGTTTAGTCCTATGATTTCATTGATGTAGGAACTTCCCAATGAGGAAAACATATTTATAGCAGATTATGCAATTTACAGTTTGAAAGAGTTACTTGGGTCATTGAATCCCCAGTGACCTGTCCAGAATTACTCAGCCAATATGTGGCAGAGCTGGGACTTGAATTCCAGTCTCCCTGACTCAGAAGCTATCCCAGGCTGCATTTGAAAGATTATAAAAGAAAAGTGTTAATTTTGCCTTGCAAAAACTAAAAAAAAAGGTTATCATGCACGTGTGTGTGTGTGTGTGTGTGTGTGTGTGTGTGTGTGTGTGTTCATTCATTCTTTGACCCAGAATTTGGAGACTCGGAATGGTGGGTTAGGATCCTGTCCGATGGTAGAGGAATGGAGGAAGTCTATATTTATCTCTATATCTGTGATCTCATCAGGTTATTGAAGCATTGTAGTAATTAAAGAATGAGTCATTTGAATGGCTTCAGTTCAGGAAGCATTTATTAAGCATTCTCAGCACTGGGAAGATGAGACAAGAACAAAAGCATCTGCTCTCAAGGAACTTCCATTTTACCGAGAAGTCAGTGGTATATGAGCTAATTGAGTATAGTCAAAGCATAGACAAAGAGATTTCTGGGTTTGGAAAATGAAAAGCATAACTGGTGAGGAGGGGGATAGGGAACAAAAATACTGAGCTGAGCCTTGAAGAAGGAAACTAGGGCTGCTGAGAGGTAAGTAAGGAGAAGTGAGGAAGAGAAAGGAAGGGAAGGAAGGGGGCATCCTATCAAGGTATATGGGGAGAATATTTTAGATGAATTGCATATTTATAGAATTAGGTGTAGTAGAGTAACATAAATCTGGAAAAATAGCTTGGCACTGAAATGTGAAAGGTCAGTATTTTATCTTAGAGGCAATAAGGAGCAGCTTGAGGTTTTTTGGGGGGGGTTTGCAAGGCAGTGGAGTTGTGACTTGCCCAAAGTCACACAGCTAGGCAATTATTAAGTATCTGAGGCTGGATTTGAACTTGGGTATTCCTGATTCCAGGGCTGGTGCTCTATCCACTGTACTGAGTAACTTGAGTTTTTGAGTGAAGCTAAGATATATTCAGACCTGTGCTTTAGGAACATCAATTTGACAGCTAAGTGGAGAATGGATCATAACACTCATGAAAATTAGTTGCATTTTTTTTCTTTTTTTGGTTTTTACTCATTGGATAGTTATAAATGACCACTTAATTGGAAAACTAACACACTAGATTAACAGAATAGACCTTAAAGCAAGGTGATTAGATTTTCAATTATAGTTTATAATAACCTTTCACTTATTTTTTTTGTTTTTTGTTTTTTAGGTTTTTGCAAGGCAAATGGGGTTAAGTGGCTTGCCCAAGGCCACACAGCTAGGTAATTATTAAGTGTCTGAGATCAGATTTGAACCCAGGTACTCCTGACTCTAGGGCCAGTGCTTTATCCACTGCGCCACCCAGCTGCCCCATAACCTTTCACTTATCAGGAATACAACCTCAAACTAGGAAATAGGAGAAAATAGGTGTCAGATTCAAGCTCATGTTAAAAATCATAAGAGAGCCCCACAGGACTTTCCAGAACTTATTATTCATATTTCATCATAGTGCTACAAGTTTTTATTTGGTTCCCTAGCCCATAAGAGATCAGAAGCCAGAACAATGTACAGTGATAGCTTGTATTTATGTAGTAAGTTTAATGGTTACAAAGCACTTTCACATTTCATCTGACACTCACAGCACCACTGAAGTTGGCATAGTCAGAGATTTGTGGAAGAGCCAGTGTTCAAACTCATATTTTGTTTGTTCAAGTCAAGTGCTTTTGGGGACATCATTCTATAATACTACTGTTTATAGATCTTAATTAATTTTTGCTGTTGTGAGGTTAAAATCAGATGAAATTTGTGTAAAGCCCTTAGCAAAACTTTAGGTGGTAAATAAATGCTTGCTAATCCAGTTTGGTCTTTATTGATGGAGAAAAATTAATTCTCTGAAGTGGCCACCTGTATTTGAAGTTATAATAAAAAAATGTTAATTTATCCCAGTGGGACAATGTAGCACAAATTCAAATACTATGACCATTTCAGAAGATTCTCTTTTTTTTTTTAAGTTCTGAGATGGAAAACTATCTGAGAGATTATACATAGGTAAACATGTAAAAAACATTTCTAAATCAGTCATTTTGTACAAGAAGACTTGAATACACAACAAAAAGAATGAAAGTGAAAAATAGCAGACACTATCAGTTCTTTGGCAGCAGATAATGAAATGAAATGAAAATGATAGCATGTTTCATCATGAGTCCTTTGGGCTTTGCATCAGTCCTTCCAAATTTTTCTGAAATCATCCTGCTTATTATTTCACATAAATATATATGTGTTTATGTATATATGCCTAGTTATTCCCTAATTGATGGGTCTCCCCTGGATTTCCAATTCTTAACCACCACAAAAAAAGTGCTAGCAGTAATATTTTAACTATGATCAACTGTGAAAAATTTAGCTACTCTTATCAACACAGTGAATCAAGAAAATTCCAAAGAACTTAGGATGAAAAATGCTATCTATCCACTTCCAGTGAAAGAATTGATGAATTCTGAATGTAAATTGTAGTATAGTTTTCTCACTTTTTAAAATTTTTCTTATGTTTCTATATCACACAGAAAAAGAACTGTTTTGTACAAATAGGTCCTCCCCACCCCCCTTTTTTTTGTCTTTGGGATACAAACCTAGCATTGATATTGCTGGATCCAAGGCTATGCAGTTGGATATCCCTTTGAGCATAGTTCCCAGATTGCTCTCCGAAACTGATGGGATCTGTTCACTACTCCACTAACAATGCATTAGTGTCTCAGTTTTCCCATATTCCCTACAGCTTGTATTCTTTTCCTTTTCTGCCAAATTAGTCAATCTGATAGAACTGGTTCCTCAAAGTTGCTTTAATTTGCATTTCTTTAATCAATGGTGATTTAGAGCATTTTTTCATGTGACATTTTCCCCCCCATAAAACTTTGGGGTTTTTTTGCCTGAAAACTACCTTTTGGTATCTTTTACCATATCACTTTGAGAATGACTTGTATTTTTATAAATTTGACTCAATTTTCCATATATTTGTGAAATTAAGGCATTCATCAAAGATACTTGTTATTTTACCTCAACTTTCTGCTTTCTGTTTAGTTTTGATTACATTTTTGTTTGTGCAAAAACTTGTTAATTTTATATAATCAAAATTATCTATTTGCTATCTGTAATTTCTTTGGTCTTTAGTCCTAAATTCTTCCTTTATTCATGGATTTGACAAATCATTTCATGTCCTCCTAATTTACTTGTGTGGTCACCCTTTATGTGTAAATCATATATCCATTTTGATCTTATATTGGATGTTGGTTTATACCTTATTTCTGTCACACCTTTTATCATTTTTTCTAGCAGTTTTGACAAATAATGAGTTTTTGTTTCAAAAAGAACTTGGATCTTTGTGTTTATCATATGCAACAAAATTATTGTGGTTATTTACTATAGTGTAACCTATTCCACTGATCCACTACTCAATTTCTTAGCCAGTACTAGATTGTTTTGATAAATCATTGCTTTATAATACATTTTGAGATATGGTATAGATAGATCACCTTCCTTCCTTGATATCCTTGACCTTTCGTTCTTCCAGTTGAATATTGTTATTTTAACTATATAAAATAAATTTTGGTAGTTTGATTGGTATGACCCTGAATTAATAGAATAATTTAGGTAAAAATTGCTATTTTTATTATATTAACTCAGTCTATCCAAAAACAATTAATATTTTTCAGTTGTTTAGATCAGACTTTATTTGTGTGATACTGTTTTGTAATTGTTTTCATATAGTTCCTGTGTTTGTCTTGGCAGGTAACTTCCAAGTATTTTGTATTGTTTACAGTTTTTTTAAATGGAATTTCTTTATCTCTTGATACTAGACTTTGTTGGTAATATGTAGAAATGCTGATGATTTATGTGGTTTTATTTTATATCCTGCAATTTTGCTAAAGTTAATTATTTCAAAGTTTTTTAGTTGATTCTCCACATATACCATCATAACATCTGCAAAGCAATAGTTTTGTTTCCTCATTGTCTGTTCTATTTCCTTCAATTTCTTTCTTCTTTTATTGCTATAGCTAGCATTTCTAGTACAATATTGAATAATAGTGATGATAATAGACATACGTTGCTTCACCTGATCTTTTGGGAATGCTTCTAGTTTATCCCTGTTAACAAGGTAAAATAATATTTTAAAGTGCTTTGTTATGAAGGGAAAAGTTCAGCCTTTTGTGTTTCAGAAAAGGGAGTATGATAATTCATTTCAGAAAGAATTCTACTTAAAATTGCTAATAATTGCTGTATTCAGTTTTGGGGGAAAAAATTAAAATAATCTACTCTTAGAACTTGTTTAAATAGATTTAGTAAAGACATTTGTTTCTTTGATAAAGAGTGATCTACTTAATGTCATCACTTATCTTCTACTCAGTCTTTTGTTCCACTTCATTAACAGTGGCTTTTCTCTTTGAGCCTAATCTTTTGTATTCATCAGTCCCAACTTCACAGAGTCCCCTCTAAAATGTATGCCTACTTTATCTGCCCATAACTCTCTAATATTTTTTCCCAGAAAATAAACATATCAATTAAAATAATAATAAAATCATTGTCTTCTGAATTTGATGTCTTATCAGTACACAAAGGGCAGCTAGGTAACACAGTGAATGGAGCATTAGCCTTGGAGAGAGACTAGGAGTTCAAGTCCAGTCTCTGATACTTGATACAGTGTGACCTTGAACAAGTCCCTTAACCCCAGTTAATTCCCATCCAGGGCCATCTCCATATGGCTCCAGAAAAAGAATTCGAGGATATACAACATCATCATCATCATCATCAATACACAGTTGTTGAGGTTTAAAAACTGAGTGCAAATATATGCACCCAGTCAAATTGAGATCCGGAAAGATCATCAATTAAAAAGGCCAGGGTCTCCTATCTCATCTAGAGCCATCTGATCCATATCTGGCCATTGGACTCAAATGGCTCCAGAGGAGAGAGTGAGGCTGATTACCTAGCACAGCACCCCTCATGGAAATACAATGCACTTGCTTGTCAAGGTCTCACTACCCTGATGTCCTGGTCTTCTTTGAGAACAAGAGACAAACAACAACAGATCTGGGATCCTTGAGCAAGTTACTCTGCCCTCAGTGTCCTCATAAGTAAATAGATAATAATAGCCTCTGCCTTAGCAGGCTTTTGTGAGGATCAAAGGAGCTAACGTGCTATCTTTAGTCCTATGTTTAATTGGAGGAAATAAAGAAATTATTAATACATTTTATGTGGCAAAGCCTTAAATCAGTAAACATTGATTAGTCACCTACTGTATGCAGGATACCAGAAGAGGCAAAGGACAGTCCCTGCCCTGAAGGAGCTTACAGTCTAACAACCTGCAAACTACATACAGGTTAAAAGCAAAGTTTTTGTTTGTCATTTGTTTTCTGAGAGGATCAATGACATCAGAGTTCATAAAATTATCAGCCTCTCTCTTTCTCTCTTATTTTTTTTTGGGTGGGGGGAAGGTGGGGGAGGTGTTAGTTTGGGTTGAGTAACTTGCCCAAGGTCAGCTAGCTAGTAAGTCAAGTGTGTGAGGACAGATTTGAATTCAGGTCTTCCTAACTGTGAGCCTGGTGCTCTTTCCACTGAGGGCCCATCTCTTGTGTGATTCCTCCTCAAATTTCAGTGCACTCTCCCTCTTTAAATTGCTCTGTGTTTATGGTCTACATGTTGCTCTATGTTTATGGTCAAACTGCCAAAGGTCTTTTTCATTGTGATTTTTTTCCTGTTTCCAGTACTTAAAATTATTTTATAGATTTTTGTTGAATTGAATACAAAAAAAAAATACTTGGCACATATTCCTCCCTAAAGAGCAGTTTGATTACCTATATCAGTTTTCTTTAGTCTTTGTGCTTCATTGTTTACAGGTTATAGCATATTTTTCTCTTCAGTTCCAAATAAGTTACTGCATAAATTAAGTCTGCAGTATAGTTGTTTTGTGTTAATGTTTCCTGAATTTGAAATACAGAAGTGCCATTTTTTCTCCCCAAGTCCTTTCAAGATATTTGTTTAAAAATGGCAATATTAGGGGTCCAGATTTGCCATTACAGAAAATAAAAAAGAATTGATTGGGGTTCAAGTCTCATCTCAGACATATACTGTGTTCTTAGACAAATTGACTAGCTTCTTCATCTTTTAGGCCAGAGATGTCAAACAAGCAACCCATCAGAGGTCGCAACACTCCCAGAGTTCAGCCTAAACTAGTTAACAAAATTAATAAAAATGCAGTAAAATACAGATAATATTAAATTTTAAAGTTTAAGTCAATATGTGGCCTTCAGGGATCTTTATATATGGATTTGTGAACTCCATTTCCTTTTAAACTTAAAAGGAAAGTAGTGTTCTTTAAAAATTTGTAAGTATAAGTTTCTTTTTAACACCTGTATTTGTGGTTAGAAGCCAGATTGAAGAGGATTTAGGAAGAGTAAGAGGAAGTAGAGGCATCTGGTAGAGAGAAATGACTTCAAGGAGTTTTATCTTAAAAAGGCAGAAGAGATGAGAATGTGATACAAATGTACAGCCTGGCTCTCAGTATTGTAGGACTAATCCACTTCTTTTCTGATAATACCTTTATGGTTCTCCTTGTTCATAGGTAACCATGGGAAATTGATACTTCAGCAGACTTGTGTCCATCATGCCCTTTGGATCTTCTGCAACTTTGTGGCATTCCAAGCATCATAGTTATATAGTATTACTGGAAAAATATGGATTAATGTTGGGTTTTGTGGACAGGGACATAGAAATAGAACTGAAAACTCATTTTTATAGATTAACAAATAGAGGCCTAGGGAATTTAAGTCACTTAAAGTTGTAAGTTAATAGTATCAGAATCAGGACAAGATTTAAGTTCTCTTATTTCAGATCTTCTGTCTGCAGTAAACATTTCTCATCCTGTAACATTTAAACATTTACAAAGCACTTTCCTCTTTGTGAGCTAAATAGTGCAAAGATTATGGTCTTTGTTCTACAGAAAGAGGCCCTTAACTTTGCTCTTCACAAGACTTGGTTCTGTTCTTTAGGAGCAAAATTTTATGTATTCAGTACTTACATTCCTAGAGAATATCTGAGATGTCAAATTTTTCTTTTATCCATTGAGATAATCTGCAAAGGTGTCACAGCCATAGCTTCCCCCCAGCACAGTAGCCTGTGCTCCCAGAATTTGATCATGGTCAAACCCCTTGGGAGCTTCCTGGAAGAGTTGAAGTGACTTCAGGCTCTCTACATATAAGATTCTAAAATAGAGCTTTCAGCTCTGTGGAGAAGTATGTATACCACAGATTTTTGAGTCATTACCCAGTCATTTGACACCCATTTTTCTTCCAGTTCTTTTCTGATGGGGAAAAAAAAAGTATTACTATAAAAATTTTGTTTGTTATGAGACCTTTTTCTCTATCATTCATCTTCTTGGGGTCAAAAAGAGTGTGTGTTTGTGACAAACGATTGCTCTGATTAGGATATATATGTATGTGTAGATAAATATAGTTTGGGTGACTTATTAGTTTTATTTAAACTCAGAATTTTAAAATAAAATTTAAGCATTAAAATATATATTTTCATATAGGTAGTAGAACACAAAAAAGGTTGGATGTTGTTTTTTTAAAAGTTTAAAATAGGGGCGGCTAGGTGTCGTAGTGGATAAAGCCACCAGCCTTGGAGTCAGGAGTACCTGGGTTCAAATCCCGTCTCAGACACTTAATAATTACCTAGCTGTGTGGCCTTAGGCAAGCCACGTAACCCCGTTTGCCTTGCAAAAACCTAAAAAAAAAAAGTTTGAAATAAATTACCCACATTACTTTTTGAGAAACTGTTCTGCTTTGTATATGCAGTCTTCTGTACTTACATGGATTCTTAAAAGTTTTTGAATCCCTTCCACCTCTTTTTGGGCATCACCTACTTCTCCCCCTGCAACCTCCTGACTAAAAAACCTAGAGAAAGAATAGGGGGTAGGGGGCAGAGAACCAACAACCTTGTGACAAACATAGTTAAGCAGAAGTAATCCAGCTAGTGGCCATGACTAAATAGGTTGTCTTTTGACACTTTGGGCCCATCACCTGGCATTTATTTATTTAATTATTAGTTAGTGTTTAGTTATTTAATATGACTTTTCATAGCTCCTTAGGAGTCATGATTAGTTACTGCATTGATTGGGGTGTTTTCTTTACAGTATAGTCCTTTTATAAATTATTTCCCTAGTTTTATTCAATTGATTCTTGTATCATTTAATACCCAGGATTTTCTGAAATAATTTCTTTCATTTTTTCTTATGGAGTAGTAATATTAAACTCTTATACCAAAAATAGCCATTTCCCCATTTGTCTAAGAGGCATTATCTTAGATTCCAGTCTTTTATCAAAATAAACAAAAAACCCTTTTAATCTTCACTTCAGGGCTTTGAATATTTCGTTTTAATTTGAGATTTATCTCCTTTCCCTGTTCCCTATCCTCTGTTTTCTCTGAGTTGGATGTATTCCTGCACCAAACTGTGAGTTTCTTTGTCTTTTTCAGTAAAAGGGGAGTTTTCATCTGGGGGTCTTCATTTACTGTTCTCATGTACTCCAAATATGAGAAATGGCAAGTTCTGCCTCCTCCTTTCTACTTCACTGTATTCCTTTGACCCTCTTTCCTTTCTTCTCTCTTCACACAGTTTCTGTCAATTACTCAAATAATTTTACCTTTCCAGATTTCTTGGACTCTGGTGTTTATATTTCAGTATTTCTATTTAACTCAACTCTTTTCATCAGAAATGCATGAAAGTCTTCTTAAGAAAGGTTCGTATTATTTTCCTTCTACGAAAAGTCCATTATTTTCAGAGTCCCATGATTTTAAAGCTATCTTTGACCTGTTTATCTTTTGAAATTTTGGGTGGTTTCTTTTGTTCTAATATTTTTTGCTGTCTTGTGGAATTATGTATTTCTCTTTGATCTGTTCTAGTATTTAAGGAATCCATTTCTAGGATAGGGTTTACAACTTCTTTTTTCCCCAAGAGGCCAAATTCTTTTAATTCTTTTCTAGAGATTTTGTTTCACTTATCTTTTGCTTCCTTTTCCCCAGATATTTAGATAGTCCTTTTGGAAAATTGATTTTTTTTTTCCTTTGAGTCTCTATTTGCAATTATTACAGAGTTGTTTCTTTTGGGACTCTCTCAGTTGGCAATAATTCTGTTATTAGCTGGTGTTTTCTTTGATTTACAAATCTCTCTAAATTTAGTTCCTGAATTTGGACTCAGTGCCAGAGAGAGGCTCTTTTGGGTAAGGTCTCTGCTTAGTCTCATCTTGGGTTACCTAGGTTCCTGTGCTTACTTATTCTGGAGAATAAGCCTCCCAAACCCCATCTTCAGAGAACAGGATTTTCAAGGTCCTCCACTGGAATCTCAGGACAGGGCACCAGGGACTTGGTTCCTAGGCACCTGAGTTAGCTCAGTTTGAATACTATCCTTCCTCACTGGTTGTTGCTTTCTGAGGCTATATTATTTTTGGCTGCATTGAATTTATTTCAGTAAAAACTTCAGTTTTATATAATCAAAAAAGTTTATCTTTTATAGGGAGTTGGTCTACATAATATCCAAGCTCTTTTTTAGCACCAAATCCAAACTGGTATAGTTGAAACACTGGAGAATCTTATGGAATATTTCACTCAATGAAACAGCCTTGGAGAAATGGGAATCCTGGTTTTTAAAAGCATTTTTGCTTCAATTAGTACTTGCATAGTTATGGGGCACTTGAAAAGAGTATGTCATCAGAACACAAGAAAGTGTTATATATTACTCTATTAAATCAGGAAGTTAGAATTCCTTGCAGATTCTCAGTGTTAGGAATAACTTAGCTACTCTTATTAGATAATGTTTAGAGAGAGAGCCAGTGAACTGAATGCAGATTGAAGTATACTTTCACTTGTTTTCTTGACTTTGGGGGGGGAGAGGGGTAGCAAGGCTAATACGGAAACATTTTATGAGTTCACATGTATAGTTGGTACAGTGCATGCTCCTCAATGGGGGAGGACTGGAGGAAGAGAATTGGTAACTAAAAATTTTTTTAAAATACTTAAATACAGTATTTTTTACTAACAGTGCTATAAAATGTACTTGCATTTAAATTAGAACCTATGCAGATTCTGTGAGTTTCTCAATTGAGTCATCACTAATCCAAAGTTTATTTAGCAGAAGATTTGAATAAATGTATGCTTCTGATTGAACTTTTGGCTATTTCCAGAGAGCTTTGGTGCTTAAATCTGAAGTGGAAAATTAGAAAGTTGTTGTTTTTTCATTGTTTTGTGTCCTTTGCCCCATGATGCCATTTGGGAAGTTCTTGGAGGTGATTTACTATTTCCTTCTGCAGCTCATTTTACAAATGAGGATTTGTCCAGGGTTACAGAGTTAATAAATGTATAAGGCTGAATTTTTTGAACTAGGGTCTTCCTGAGAATACACCTGCACTCCATGCAGTGAGCCAGCTGCCCTCCCCAATTGTTAGTGCACTCTCCCTCTCTACGTTTACTGTCTATGTTCTGTTATTTTTACTTTCTCCCTCACACTATCAAAGGACTGTTTCAGATTGATCTTTATGTTTCTAGTGCCTAGCATAGTCCTTTGAAATTACGTGTGTGTATTCTTAACTTTTCTTTTTTTATGAGATCACATAGCTAATAAGTATCAAGTGTCTGAGGTCATATTTGAACTCAGGTCTTCTGACTCCAGGACCAGTGTTCTATCTACTGTGCTAACTGCCCCTTTATATTTATTCTCTGAAGCAGTACCATATATAGGTATGTTACTGCTTTGTTTTCCTACTTAATCAAAGTTAAAAATCCCTCCAAGATCAAATAAGACACTTAAAAATTAGACTTCAAGTGACCTACTTCAAAATTCTATTTTTTGGCATGAAGATAAAAAAGATAATATATATCTACTAATTGCCTGTTTCCAATTTGCCATAAATGAAGATCAGTTAATTAATCCTTCAGAGAACACTCCCAGATATATGTGCAAGCAAAGCAATTTACTTTATTTTATTAGTTATAAAATATAACTTTTTAAGGGATAGTTAGATGCCACAATGTATACTTAAGTAGGACCAGGCTCAATTGCACATCAGCATGTACACAATCAGTTTAAATTTTGAAGATTCCTAGAATAGAGTTAGAAGGGACCTCAGAAGCAGCCAGTTGGATAAAGTGCTGATCCTGGAGTCAGGAACACCTGAGTTTAGATCAGCCTTAAGTCCTTGATAGCTGTGTAGCTAAGCAGGCAAATCACTTCATCTTGTTTGCCTCTGTTCCTCATCTGTAAATTGAACTTGAGAAGGAAATGGCAAACCACTCCAATGTCTTTGCCAAGAACATCCTGAATGAGGTCAAGAGCATTGGACACAACTGAGACAACTCTATAATAACAACAACTTTTTAATTTCCTTCCAAAGCTTTCTTTCTGGAAATAGCCATAATGTCAATACTTGTGCTTATAAAATAAGCTCAGCTCAGAGTTATGCTGTGATACAGCAGTTACTTGTTGGTATTGTAGAACATTGGAGTGAATGGAGACACAGTTTGCTTCAGGATTTGCATTTAAATATTTGGAGAACTGTTAGGTTAATAACTGGGGAATTTATTGATCTGTCATTATGAGAAAGGTGTAATTTTACCTGATGATAAAAAAGATGAATAATTTGGTTAATAATCTAAAATTAGGTTGTTTGCAACCAAGAAAGGTTTAGAAGACTAAAGAGAAAACAGAAAAAAAAGATTTCAGAACTGTGTCAAAGGGAACCTGTAACACTGGCTCTGCCCTGCCACTTTTTGGACAGATTGGGTAGGCCCACGAGAGACCAGACTGCTCTCTATTGCCACCTGCTGCTGAGAGGAGTAAGGAGAAAGAGGGAAAAAGTGGCCTCTCCTGATCGGAGAATTCCAAAGGGCCCCTCAAAGGAGCAGAGTTGCAGAGACTTTGTCAACTTTAGGCTAATGGCTGTTCCTTTTTCTAAAAGAATATATTACTATTTTAAGTGAAGGCCTGAAGCTGGAAGAGGGGGCTACTGTTTGAGAGTAAGGCCAGCTGAACCCAGGATGGGGGGAGCAGCCCATCCAATTGGATGAGTCACATTAGCCAAGTCAGCCGAGTCTATATTCAACCTCAAAACTGTGCTCAGGAGGGATTGTTTGTTTCTGTGGCAGGAAGAAAGCTGTTGTCAGAGCCATGTGTTCCTTGCATGGACTATGACTTTAAGTTATTCCCACTCTCCCCACTAACACTGTTCATTGGTAGGAGTGTAAATAAGGGTTGTTGGAGTTTTATGTAAATATATGCATTTGCTTTGCATTTCCCATAAACTAATTGGTTAAGTTTAAATGAGAATTAATGGTGGATTTATAAATGGGAATTATACCAATTGAATCTAAAGTGTTGGTGGGCATAGTTACCCACAAAGATTCTAGGATCCACCCCTAGGACCTTGAGAGTTAGAATAGTAGCTGCTTGACTACCTTCTCTCCCAGTAGCCCCTGCCAGGCTATCACCCAGACTTGATAAACTGGGTAAAGAGGTGAGCAGCAGCAGCTCCAAGCTCTGGAAGAGAGAAGACAAAGGCAGAGTGCCAGTGCCAGTGCCATGCCCATGATACATATAGAAGACTTGGTATTTTTAAACTGAAACTGTGATTTCATTGGTATAGAGAACTCCCTTCTGGTGAGGAACCATGGTGGATTGGGATAGTATTTTGGGATAGTATCATCTGTGTGTTGGGATAGTATTTTGTATAATGAGCCTGAAACAGATGGCGATTGAGTTGTGGAAGTTCTCAAAGGCTTTCCTTTTTCTATCTGGATGTCTTTTTTACACTTTATACTACTTTTATACACCTTAAATTACAACAGTGTTGACTTAGATGGATTTGGAATAGAGCCTGTCCTGGATCTTGTCATTTTAGTCTTTTAGATATGGTAGTATTGACTGATCATTTTAGTTTCAAGAATTCATTTCTCATCTTCAATCTAACCTTATTGTCCTGCTAGTGGATTCTCATTCTATATCTGGGACATGGGCATCCTTCATTTGTTACATTTCATAAATTTCCTGAAGCACATTTAATGATAATTGGAAGATTGTTATTACCTGTGAGAGAGGTACTCTGTGAAGACACATTTGGTAGAAGTGATGCAGTCAGAAAGAATATAAACTGAGGAAGGCATTACTTTCTCCACCAGGCATGAGTTCTTAACCTTGTTTTTGTGTCATGGACCCCTTTGGCAATCTGGTGACACCTATGAACCCCCTTTCAAAATCATTTTTTTAAATATTTTTATTTGTTTTTCAAACTACATGCAATGGGTAGTTTTGTACCAATCATTTTTTTTAAATAATGTTTTGAATTTTACATTTTTCCCCCTCTCCCTGACAGAAAGCAATATGATATAAACTCTATATTTAAAACCATGTTAAACATCGATCCATATTGATTATGTTGTGAACAAGGAATTTGATCCAAAAAGGAGAAAAGATGACATGATACATAAGACAACATAAGCTGTTAGTGTGTATAATATTCTTCTGGATTTTCTTATTTCACTCCACATCAATTCATGCAAGTCTTTACTGGGTTTCTTTTTTTTTTAGGTCTTTTTTTTGCAAGGCAAATGGGGTTAAGTGGCTTGCCCAAGGCCACAAAGCTAGGTAATTATTAAGTGTCTGAGGCTGGATTTGACCAGGTACTCCTGACTCCAGGGCCAGTGCTTTATCCACTACACCACTTAGCTGCCCCTTTACAGGCTTTTTTGAAGTCCTGTTCCTCATGATTTCTTATAGAAAAATAAGTGTTTCATCACATACATATACCACAATTTATTTAACCTTTCCCCAATTGATGGACATCCCCTCAATTTCCAGTGCTTTGCCACTGCAAAAAGAGCTGCTATGAATATTTTTGTACATGGGGAATTTTCCTTCTTTTTCACTATCTCTTCAGGACAGACCCAATATTGCTGGATCAAAAGGGGTACATAGTTTTCTTGTCCTTTGGGCATAACTTTATTGTTCTCCAGAAACACTGAATCCTTTTCCTAGTTTTTTCATATTCCCTCCAACATTGATCATTTTGCTTTCTAGTCACATTGGTCAATCTGAGAGATGTGAAGGGGTACTTGAGAGATGTTTTAATGTGCATTTCTCTAATCAGTTATGATTTAGAACAGTTTTTCATATGACCATAGATAGCTTTTATTTCTTCATCTGGAAGTTGTTTTTATATGCCTTAACCATTTATCAATTGAATAATGACTTTTTTTTATAAATTTCACTCAATTCTCCCTATAGAATCATTATTTTTTTTTAGTTTTAGTTGCCCAAGGTCACAAAGCTAGGTAATTATTATTTTCTGAGACTGGATTTGAACTCAGGTCCTCCTGACTCCAGGGCTGGTGCTCTATCCACCGTGCCACCTAGCTGTCTGAATCATATTTTTAAATGCTAAAAATAATATGTAGGACTACAAAGAAAATCATCACTGAAAAACTAATTATCAAAATAAATGCTTCTCAGTACAGATTTTCCACAAAAAAGTGTGAGTTTCTTCCTAGTCCAGTTTAGCTTGGGAGACAGCAATATTGGGCCTTGTGACATAAGCAACCTTGTTGTAAAAGATCCCTGTGTTCTACCAAGTTGAATATTTTGTCATATTCAACAAAAAATAAACACAATGAGATCTTTATATCTTTAGTCATTTGTATGATGGTAAAGATGTAATCCATCTTTTACAAAAGCTCCAAGACCAGAATTTTCCAACATGCAGCAACTGGAGAGGCCTGAGATTATGTACCAAGGAAAAGAAAAGATCCCAGGCCCACAAGAGGGAGGAGACCCTGACCTTAGTGATGGTGATGGAGCAGGGGCTTACTTGTGGCTCTGTATACTCTTCACTTCCAGGTCATAGATCCAGGCTGGGCCCTGGAGGGGAGCCTAGGCACTGTACTGAGCTGGTAACAAGTTTAGAGGCAAACATATCTTTGTATCTCTGACTGCAGGAAGAGCACAGGATCGATGGGGTGACAGTAGTCATGCTGTACTTAATTACTCTGCCATCTCTTGTGCTATATGTTGGAGGGGGGGGTGTTACCAGTTGGAGGCAGGATAGAGAAAAACCTGTGGAGAGTCAGGAATGAAGAGATTGACTGACTAGGGCCTCCTGCTTCAAATGGAGTTCTGGGAGGAACAACTGGCACATGAATGATATGAGCCAGCAGTATACTAAGTTCTTTACAGATATCTCACTTAAATCTCACATTAACCCTGAAAAGGAGGTGTTTTTCTAAAACTTATTTTGTATTTGAGAGAACTGAGACAGAGATGAAGTGGCTTGTCTAGGATCTCACAGCCAGTAAGTTAGTTTGGATTTGAAACCAGGTCTTCCTCACTGCAGACCTGTTCTCTGTATCACCAACCATCTCTCCCAGTAGGCTCTCAGTATATTGTCTTCTGTAAACAAATATCTAGAGGACAACATTCTCATGTCAACTTTTTGAAGGCAGGATTATTATTCTTTTTCTTGTATGTATTTGTGGTTCCAATACTTAGCATAGTTCCTCAATTTGTATCTTCATCACTTTTAGGGAGCTTTAGTGTGATGTTTGTTAGCAGAGGATCATTGGGTAGGGCTATTTCTGTTGTTATACCCTCCAAGGAATCCTGAATGATGTGTTCTACCAAGCTGAATATTTGGTCATAATTAACAGAAAATAAATGCAAAGAGATCTTTAAATCTTTAGTCATTTGTAACAACTTCATCTAGGATGTGCTTGTTTCCTGTAAAGATGACCCATGTGAAGATTTTCCTCTCCAGGACCAAAACCTTAACTTCTTTACCATGCTCTAGAAACCTATTCAGGGCAACTTGGGGGCTCAATGGATGGAGACAGGCCTAGAGTGAGTCTGACTCATCTCCCTGAGTGAGTTCAGGTGTGACCTCAGACATGTACTAATTGGGAGACCCTGGGCTAGTCAGTTTAAACTCTGTTTGCTTCAGTTCCTCATCTGTAAAATGAGCTGGAGAAGGAAATGGCAAACCACTCTAGGATCTTTGCCCAGGGAACCCCAAATGGAATCATGAAGAGTCAAACACAACTGAAAAAAAAACCCACTAAACAACAAAGAAACTGATTCATCCTAGGAGCTCACTCCACTCCTGGAAGTCTTACTCTGAAATATTCTTGTGACAATTCTAAAGAATTTGTGATAGAAATGCCATCCACATCTGGAGAAAAACTATGCAGTCTGAATGCAGACCAAAGAATACTGTTTTCACTTTTTTAAAACTTGTTTTATGTTTGCTTTTCTTTTTTTTTTCTGTTGGGTTTTTTAGTCCCTTTAGTTCTGATTCTTCTTTCACAACATGACTAATAAGGAAATATGTTAACCATAATTATTCTTGTTTATATCAGATTATTCACTGTCATGGAGAAAAAATGAGGAACTCCAAAGCTTATTACCAAAAAAAGATGAAGTGTTGAAAACTGTCTTTGCATGTGGTTAGAAAAAGTAACATTCAAAAAAAAGAAATCAGGAGCTTCAGAGAAACCTGGAAAGACTTACATGAACTGATGCTAAGTGAACATATCCAGGTGAACATTGTACACATTAACAGCAATATTATGTGATGATCAATCAAGCTAGAGTTAGCTCTTCTCAGTGGTTCAGTGCAAAGACAGTTCTAAAAGACTAGTGATGGAAGAAGATACCATCCATATCCAGAGAAAGAACTTTGAAGTCCAAATGCAAACCAGAGCATACTATTCTCACTTTTTAAAATTTGTTGTTTTTTTTTTTTTTGTTTTGTTTTATGCTTTTTCCTTCTCATGGTCATTTTTTATTCTAATTCTTTCGCAGCATGACTAATGTGGAAATCTCTTTCACAGTTACACTTGTATAACCTCTATCCAATTACTTGTTGTCAGGGGGAGGAGGGAGGGAGAAATGTGCAACTCAAAAGCTTACCAGAAAAATGAATGTTGGAAACTATTTTTTTTTAAAATCACTGTTTAAAACTATCTTTACATGTTAATTGGGGGGGAAGTAAAGTCACATTCAAAAAAAAAAGAAAAGAAGTATCCTTGCAACTTCAAATTGGCTGGTTCCTCTCAACTTCCATGTTTTATTTTATTATTTTATTTTATTTTTTTAGGTTTTTGCAAAACAAATGGGGTTAAGTGGCTTGCTCAAGGCCACACAGCTAGGTAATTATTAAGTGTCTGAGATTTGAACTCAGGTACTCCTGACTCCAGGGCCGGTGCTTTATCCACTGTGCCACCTAGCCGCCCTTCAACTTCCATGTTAAGGGAGAGACCTAGGCCAACCATATCTTTATTTCTGTATGTTCTGTATCTGCCTCCAGGCTAGGTCATCTCTCCCCCCCTTTCTCCTTTTCATGTATCATCTTATACCATTCTCATGTAAATTTTTTGAAGGCAGGATTATTCTTTTTCCTGAATGTATTTATGGTCCCAATGCTTAGCATAGTTCCTAGGTCATAGTGAATGTTTAACAAGTGCTCCTTGACTTGTATAGATAGGAGAGTTAGGTGTATAGGTTGATAGTTATTGATATTTCTTGGCCCAGTATTTTTACTCCTTTGATAAAATATCTTCCTTATCAATTGATGCCTCAGTGCTCCCACAATTAAAACATCCCCTGCTACATGATTCTCTACTTTATATGCTAATCTAGCTGGAGTTTTTTGTTTTGATTTTTGTCCTCTAGTACTTCAGAGATTCATATTACTTAGGATTCAGATGTGGTAGGTTCCATTATCCTTAATGATGAAAACAGCTTATTGAATAGTTGTTACAAGTTTTCCTTTTTTTTTTTTTCTGTTTGTAGCCCTCTTTCCATTTTCATCACGAATATCCTTAGATATTAACATTGCTTAGTTGCAATATATTTTTAAAACTTTATTTTTCCAGCTACATGTAAAGATAATTTTCATCATTTTTTTTTGGTAAGGTTTTGGGTTTCACATTTTTCTCCCCCACCCCAACAGAGAACAATCTGATATAGGTTATACTTTTTAAAAAATAAGCATATTTTAAAAATTGAAAACTGTAAACTTTGGTCTGCATTCAGACTCCAATGAAAATGGATGGTAGTTTCCCCCACATCAACGAAGAGTAAATGTATAGTACATATTTTAATTGTCTTCGAATTTTTTTTCATCAGTTTTTCTTTAAAACACATTTAATTAGAATTTTTTTTGTTTTTTGTTTTTTGTTTTTTTGCAAGGCAATGGGGTTAAAGTGGCTTGCCCAAGGCCACACAGCTAGGTAATTATTAAGTATCTGAGGCCCTGTTTGAACTCAGGTACTCCTGACTCCAGGGTTGGTGCTCTATCCACTGTACCACCTAGCCACCCCTTAGAATTATTTTTGATATTATTGTACTGCTGAGATGAGTCCATCATAGTTGATTATTTAAGGTAATGGGGTTTGAGTGATTTGCCTAAGATCACCCAGCTAGGCAATTATTAAGTGTCTGAGGCTGGATTTAAACTCAGGTCCACCTAACTCCAGAGCTAGAGCTCTATTCATTGCACCACCTAGCTGCCCTTATTTGTAATATCTTGCCAAGATTTCTGTAGATTAGTTTTATCTTGCACTGCTTTTATGTGCTTTGTAATTGTTTGTCTTCTTTATAAAAGATTTTTCAATTTTATGTATTTGAAACTGTCCATTTTATCCTCTGTGATGATCTCCTTTTCTTGTTAAGTGCTGCTTGTACCAAGATATTATCTTAATTCCTTCTATAATTTGCTTAGGTCACATATCCATTTGTTCTGTGTATGTGTGTGTTCATACATATACACCTGCCATAGGCAAGTGTGTTTGCTCCACAAGAGAGAGATGAGAGATTGCAACAGTTTTTGTCAAATAAAGATCTTTTTTTACAATAGTGGTTGATTTTGGATTGTTGAACAATATACTCCTACTATATCCAATTATTTTTGACCCTTATTTACATAGTCTCTTCCAATAATCAACTCTTCTGTTTTTTTTTTAATTAGTAAAATAGTTTCATATCACCATTGTATGTGTGAGTGTATAAATATTTTTTATTATCTCCTACTAAATTTCTTTCCCTGGGTTGACAACTATTTTATGCCTTTTATGGATCACTTGTCATTCAAAACCTCCAAGCAGTTTTTAACCTGCAAAAGCTCTTCATGACTCAGATGAATGTCAGTTAATAGTAATTGACTGTTTTAACTATTTGAGAAAGAATAGGAGATTTGGTTCTAGTTAAAACTTTGTCATTAACTGACATTTTGCTGTCATTTTTTTAACGAAGTTACAAATATATCAATAACGTCTGATGTACCATATGTGTGTTTACATAGGCAGAATCCAGGTTTTAAAGGAGAATAGAATTTGGAATACAGAATTGAAAAAATTCTCAAACTTAATACAACCTTTTTTCTTTCCTTTTACAGGTTATATTTCACACTATGTGCTGACTGTATTTACAGAAGATATTTAAAAAACAAACAAACTTTTTTTTGAAAAATTTTGATTCCAGTGGAATCTGTGCTTTAGATTTTTGTGTTGTGAATTGTAATTACTTAAGCAATGCCTGTACAAGCTCCGCAATGGACGGATTTCCTCTCCTGCCCAATTTGCACTCAGACATTCGACGAAACGATTCGGAAGCCTATCAGCCTGGGCTGTGGCCACACTGTCTGCAAGATGTGCCTGAATAAACTTCACCGCAAGGCGTGCCCCTTCGACCAGACCACTATTAACACTGACATAGAGCTCCTGCCTGTGAACTCGGCCTTGCTGCAGTTAGTGGGTGCTCAGGTAAGACCAACTACTCGTTCATTCAGTATCTGGGGGTCCATTCCTTTCTCTGTGTGTTTTAAAGAAAAAGTGATGAAAAAATTCTAACAGACACAATTAAAATATGTACTATATACTCTTCATTGATGTTATTGGCTCGAATATCTTAGTGTTTTTTAATCTTTATGTAGTAGTAACTACACGTTGTATAGTCACTCTTTGGGGATCAACCTCAGGTACTAAGTCAAACCCTAAAGCAGTGGAGAGTTTCATGCACTTGATGTAAGAGTCAGTTGGATGTAGAATAAAGTATCAGAAGCAACAACAGCAGGAAGGAAGGTTATGGAAAAGAAATGACCACCTCCCCACCCAGAGATCTTTTGCTTATAGTGAGCAGTGAGTATCCATAAGAGGCAGTTGGGGTCTTTTGGTAGACTTGGTAACAGGGACATTTGGATTTATATCCAACCTGAAGACACTTAGGAGCTGTGGGACCTGAGCAGGTCACTGTGCTCCTCTTACCTTCAGTTCTCTGATCTGAAGAAAGTCCATGGATTTCCCTTGGTATGAACTTCAGATAATATGAAATGTAAGGTACTACAAATCTTAAAAGTGCTGTATAAATGCTCATTACTGTCATCATATTTTAGTGTTCATTGAAATTTGGGGTCACCAAAAAAGGCAATGAGAACAGATGTATGATTGAATTTGAGTGACAAGTCAATGAAGAATTATCAAATGTGGGGTCAGAAGGAAAAGGAAAGACAGTGTACGTGTGTACACACACACACACACACACACACACACACACACACACACACACACACGTCACTCTTCTAGATACTTGATACACATAAAAATTGTTCCTATTCCAAAGGAGGCTACAATTTAATTGGAGGGAAAATACATATGTAAGCATACACTTATTACAGGTTTAAAGAAATTAATAAAACATGATATAAATAAACACAGCTACTTATATGGTGAGGTGGATAAGTTCTGGGTTTGGAACCAGGAAGACCTGAGCTTGAAAACTGCCTCAGGTACCTAGTGACCCTGGGCAAGTCACTTAACCTTGTCTGTCTCATTTTCTTCATCTGTGAAATGGAGATATTAAAAGCATTGACCTCCTGGGTGGAGGATTAAGTGAGATAGATGTAAAGTACTTTGCAAACCTTTAAAAACTATGTAAATACTAGTATTATCTTTAGAAGTACAAAAGATTAGGGGGGTAGCTAGGTGGCCCAGTGGATAGAGCACCGGCCCTGGAGTCAGGAGTTCAAATCTGGCCTCAGACATTTAATAATTACCTAGCTCTGTGGCCTTGGGCAAGTCGCTTAACCCCATTTGCCTTGCAAAAAAAAAACAACAACAAAAAAAAAGAAAAACAAGTCCAGCCTCAGATACATAATAATTACCTAGCTGTGTGGCCTTGGGCAAGCCACTTAACCCCATTGCCTTGCAAAACACAAACAAACAAAAAACATACCCCTTATCAATTACAACAAAAAAATTATAATTAAAATAACTGAGGAGGTTTTACCTCATTTGCCATTAAAATCAAAAGAAAGATAAGAAAAGGATTGGAACTGGATCTTCAGCTCTGCCGGGGTTCCTAAATAGTATCCATAATCATTGTAAGAAGAGTAGTCTACTTGTACAAGATAAAAAAAACCAAGTAGATGAAAAATACTTTTTTTCAAATGTTTTGCAATTAGATAAATGACCCTATAGAGCAAAAAAGAGTGAGATAAAAGATGGATAAGACCCACAAGTACAGTCTTGCTAAAATATTTAGATCACCTATTATAGAAAACTTGTATCCAATTCCTAGAGAACAAAAGAAAACCAAACACTGCACATCTTTTGACCCAGCAATGCATGACTTGGGATTTACTCCCAAAGAATTACAAGACAGAATAAAAATTTCTCTAAAACAAAAATATCCAGCCCTTGATTCTGTATTAACAAACCAACAGTTGAGAACAAAGTTGAGGCCTACAGGACCTATTTGTAAATATGAACTTTGGTCTCTGGAATCCCGTTGACAGTGTTCTTGTTATAGGAACATATAGTGGTTCTGTTGAGGTAGGAAAAGGGAAAAGTTGCAGAAGAAAGGCCTTTGGGAGTGAACCTGGGCAGTGGGCACAGAGGGCTTCATATGCTTTTTGTCATTGTTGTCTGGGTGAGAACAGAGGGGCTGAGGGGAGGAGGAGGTAAAAAGGAAAAGAACCTTTTAAAGTATGTAATAAGTCAGGGACCTTGACAGCCATTCTAGGAAAACTTTTTTAATTTAATAGTTAAGCAATTAGTTCAGTAGACAGTTAATAATATAAAACAAATATAAATTTTAAAAATTTACATGCCTGCTGTGTTCCAGTTATTGTGCTAGTAGGCACTTTATAATTTTATCTGTCCTATAAACCATCAAGGTAGGTTTGTTACTCTCATTTTATAGTTGAGGAAACTGAGGCAAGGGATGAAAGTAATTCAGGGTTATACAGTTAGCCAGGGTCTCATTGGGATTTGACCTCTGGGCCCAGTGCCATATCCACTGTACCATCTAGTTACCTCATTGTGGATCAAAGAATAGGTCTGACTTTGTTGTGGCTCTATAAGTGTGGGAATATGATGATGTCCTGAAGCTAGGTGGGAAATGCTCTGATGCCTCCCCTTTAAATTGAGAATCTCAAAGGAGGTCTACTCTTCCTAATTAGAGGGAGGAACCTGGGGGGACAAGGGAGTACTGTAGAAGAAGCATGTATTTCACACTTGATTTGATTGTGTAGGATGAGATAGAGACCCTAGGTACCCTCCTTAAATTGAAGCTCTAGGAGCTCTCTGCAAGGTTCAACTTCTGTCATCTCCAAAAAGTAGTATCCAATAAGGGTTGATATGGAATATGGATTTTATAATTGGAAGATATAACTGAGGCCATTAGGTCAACCTGTCCCTCAAAAAGAATTCTCAATATGACATAGATGACAAGTAGTCAAGTAACTTGTTGTTGTTGTTGTTGTTGGACCTACAGTGAGAAAGAGGCTACAAACTTCCGTGGCGTAGCCCATTCTACTTTGGAGAGCCCAAATGTTAAAAAAGATTTGCCTGACATAAATCCAAAATTTATAATTGTTACAAAGTAACAATTCTGAGACTATTCTAAGACTCCATTTATTTCTCTATTTCTTTGTGTGGATTATACTGAACTTCTTCAGGCTTTTCATTGTCCTATTTCTCCTGAAAGATTTTAAGGACAAATCTTGCCAGATTGAACTAATTTCTTTTTTATTGTTAGTTGACTTATATGTCTGGATTTCAGCAAGGTAATTGAATAACCTATTTCTCTTTCTCTCTCTCTATCGACACACACAGACACACACACACTCATGAAGAGGTATTTAACATAGGAGGTTTGGGATGTCATTTAACAATTTAACTCAAGGATTGTTACTCATTATTAATCAATGAATTGATCAATGCCAGCCATATGGGGGTCTCATGTCCTTTGCCCTAGTGTGTTCAACATTTTTATCAGTTATTAGGATGAAGAATCAAATGGTATAAAATTATCCAGTTTTAATAGAGCTGGCAGGGATAGGGAAATTTTAATTCCCCAAAGATTCTGACAAGTTGGAGTGTGATGAACAAAATCTAAAAAAGATGAAATTTTATGTTTTTTGCTTTGTTTTAAAAATAATTGTTCAAGTGCTCCATGAGAAAGATAACACTAGATAGATCAAGTGAAAAGAAAATATCGTCTTAATACTTGGCAATTATGAGTCATCGTTTTGATGAGATCGTTATGACATTCAATGCAAGTTGAGTTTCATGAGTAGTAATACAGTGTCTAATCCACAAAGCTAATAATAATAGTTTGAATGATTCCTACTTGGTTAGGCCTAATCTGGATAATTGTGTTCTTTTCTGGGTACCATATTTTGGGAGGGGCATTAAAAATAGTTATTAGAAGATTTGAAATGTTCTATAAGGAGCAATAAAAAGAACTGGGAATGTTTAGCCTACAAAAGAGATTTAGGTGTTTAAAAGATTGTCACATTTAGCTAGGGTCCAAAAGTACTTTGAGGCAGGGTTGGAGGAAGATTTTCATTACATTTGGAGCCATACTCAAATGGAATTTAGAGGTAATGAGTGCCTTCTCACTAGAAAATTCTAAGTGGAAGATTGAATGATAACTTGTTGAGGGTGTTGTTGAGATTTCTTTTTTGTGTTCAGATCTACTCCATATTCTTTAGGATTCTGTGATTCTCATCTTTTTTTTTTTAAACTTTTGTTTTTAAATTTTGAATTCCAAATACTATCACTCCCTCCCTTCTCTTCTTTCTCCCTTAGATGGTAAGCAATCTGACATAGGAAATGTATGTGCAGTTATGTAAAACATATTTCCATATTAGCCATTTTGTAGGAAAAGGCCTAAACCAAGAGAGAGAGAGAGAAACTGAAAAATAGTATGTTTTTGTCTATATTCGAGACTCTTTCTCTGGAGGTGGATAATATTTTTTCATCATGAATCCTTTTGGATCATTGTATTGCTGAAAACAGCTAAATCATTCATAGTTGTTCATTGTACAATATTGCTATTATTGTCCTGGTTCTTCTCACTTTGCTGTGCTTCAGTTCATATAAGCCTTTCCAGGTTTTTGTGAAATCTTCCTCCTATGTCATTATTTTATTTTTGCAAGTCAATAGGGTAAAGTGATTTGCCCAAGTACACACAGCTAAGTGAGTATTAAGTGTTGGAGGTCACATTTGAACTCAGGTCCTCCTGACTTCACAGACAGTGCTCTATCCACTGTCCCTTTGTGATTTCTTATAATTCAGTAATATTCCATTACAATCATATACTACAACTTGTTCATCCATTCTCCAATTAATGGACATCTCAATTTCTCATTCTTTGCCATCAAAAAAATGCTATAAATTGCTATACATATTTTTCTACAGATAAGTCCTTTTCCATTTAAAAAATCTTTTTGGGCTATAACCCTGGTAGTAACATTCCTGAGTCAAAGGGAATGCACAATTTTATATCACTTTGGGCATATTTCTGAATGGCTCTCTAAAATGATTGGATCAGTTCACAACTCCACCAAACAAACATAAGTGTCCATTCTAGTTTCCCACAGTCCCTCCAAGATTTTTCACTTTTCTTTTTCTGTAATATTAGCCAATCTGATATGAGTGAGGTGTGGTACCACAGAATTTTTTAAATTTGCATTTCTCTAATTGATAGTGATTTAGAGCATTTTTTCATCTCATTATAGATAGATAGCTTGCCTGAAAACTGCCTGTTCATAACCTTTGACCATTTATCAGTTGGGAAATGACTTGTATTGTAAATCTGACGCAGTTCTCTATATTTTTTGAAAAATGAGATCTTTAGCAGAGACAATTGCTTTTAAAAAATGTTTTACCAGTTTTCTTCTTTACATTTAATTTTGGTTGTATTGGTTTTATTTGTGCAAAATCTTTTTAATTTAATATAATGGGAACAGCTAGGTGGTGCAGTGGATAAAGCACCAACCCTGGAGTCAGGAGGACCTGAGTTCAAATGTAGCCTCAGACACTTAATAATTACCTAGCTTTGTGACCATGGGCAAGCCACTTAACCCCACTACCTTGCAAAAAAAAAAAACAAACCTCAAAATACAAACAAATAATATAAATTTTTGTCTCTTATTTGGTTCTAAATCCTTTACTTATCCCATAGATTAGACAGATAAATTAATCAATTCTCCATTAATTTGCTTATCCTGTATACAGTTTTGACCTTATCTTGGAACACAGTATGAAATGTTGGTCTATGCCTAGTTTCTGCCATTACTGTTTATCATTTTTTTAGCAGTTTTTGGAAAATAATGAGTTTTTCTCCCAAAAGCTTGCATCTTAACTTATCAAACAGTAAATTGCTGTGGTCATTACTCTAATTTAAAATATTAACCATAACCCATTGAACATGTTGAAATGGTTTTCTTATTTATATTCTTAGGCTAATAATATGTTCTTTTGGAATTTTCTCCCTCTTTTTATTCAAATTTTTATTCTGCATGGAAGTTCTTTTATTCTAAGACGAGTTCTTTCTAATGAAACACCACCAGTTTTGAAAATCTTTTCATTTTTCTATGTTTCTTTACAAAGCTACTCCTTGTAGGTAGGTAGACTTGTTTTTATTTCTCTTTCTATGATAGGTAGATATACCTTGTTTTTATTTCTCTTTCTATGGTAACCATCTCTCCTCTCCAACTTTTACTGTTATGTTTGTCCTTGTATCAC
The DNA here is from genome assembly GCF_037893015.1 of Macrotis lagotis. Lineage (NCBI taxonomy): Eukaryota > Metazoa > Chordata > Mammalia > Peramelemorphia > Peramelidae > Macrotis > Macrotis lagotis. The sequence continues at coordinate 67,188,712 of NC_133659.1, read as the reverse complement.
ACCTTGCATAGTGCATTGTAAGTTAATAACTTAAAGAAAAATTTGTTTCTTTGACTTAAAATTCTCAGCCTCATTGTCCAAATAAGCCCTGTACTTTTCTCATCTGTCTTCTGGTTTACCATGTTCTTTTTTAATGAAATGCCCTTCCATTGAATCAGCTTTTTACATTTGTAACAAGCATCAGCTTTTTAAATTTGTAACACACATTCAGGGGCAGCTAGGTGGCCCAGTGGATAGAGCACTGGCCCTGGAGTCAGGAGGACCTGAGTTCAAATCCAGTCTCAGACACTTAATAATTGCCTAGCTGTGTGGCCTTGGGCAAGCCACTTAACCCCATTGCCTTGCAAAAACTAAAAACAAACAAACAAACAAAACAAACCAAGCATTCAGGGTCCAGATCAAAATAAATTTCCTTTATGAAAATTTTCTTTAATGTCTCCAGCCCTTTCTTCCTCCCAATTTCTAAACTCATAGGCATTTTGACTTTAAATTTGCCTATTGACTCCAAATGAAATAAAAATTTGGTAATTGTATGAAAGAGACTAAGCTGTGAAAGAGTCTACAATAATTCTAATGTTATTAATGTGGAAAGCTATATAAATGATAGTACAGTAAAAGGAATAGTAAATTAGAATCTCAAGGAAAATTGGTATTATACTAAAAATAGAGCTATTACCAAAAAATTTTGTTAATTTGCCATATTAGCATTCCTTTGTGGATCTAATTTTTGGACATTGAAGTACTTTTGAGACTCTTAATTTTAATTTTTTTTAGGTTATACAAGGCAGTGGGGGGGGGGTTAAGTGATTTGCCCAAGGTCACACAGCTAGGCAATTATTAAGTGTCTAAGGTCAGATTTGAACTCAGATCATCCCGACTCCAGGACTGGTGCTCTATCTACTGTGCCACCTAACTGCCCCATCAAAATTTCTTTAGACATCATCTTAGACTTAAAACCTCTCTGAACCTTTTTCCTCCTCACTTTTTTTGTATTTAGAGAGATGAATGAACAAGCATCTTTTAGCTCTCAATACATATTGAATATTGTGCAAAGTATGGGGGTAGAAATGCAAACATGAGACAATCCCTGCTCTCAAAGGATAAATGATAGATTCTAGCAGACACATTTAGATTCAGAAGGTATGTATGGATATATATGGGGGGAGGGGCTGGAAAACTTTGCACTAGCAAGTCATAACATTGATGAATATAACAGTGGGGCAGTTGATTGATAAATTCATTTCAGAGCCACTTTTAAGAAGATTGGTGATATGCATCTGGAATTGTAAGCTGCTAGGTGCTGGTGGCATGGAAGTATATTTGGTAACCCGTCTTGTTTGATGTTCAGGTCCCTGAGCAGCAGCCCATTACTTTGTGTAGTGGGGTAGAAGATACAAAACATTATGAAGAAGCAAAGAAATGTGTAGAGGAATTAGCATTGTATTTGAAACCACTCAGCAGTGCAAGAGGTAAGTCTTCCTACAGTTAATCAAATTCCTCTTAAAAGGAATCTTGGGAAGAATGAATACTATCTTCTTTTTCCAAATGATTTTAGTAGAAGTCTTAACAGTGATGATCTACTATTGGCCTTGTTTTTATAAACTCAAACCCATTGAATAACATTTTTTTAAAAACACTGGTAAACAATGAACAGACAGTAAAAGCAGTATTCCACAATGATAATCATCCATCTTTGCAAGGGTAGTGAGGAATGTTTCCCTATCTCTTCCTCTTGAACAAGCTTGGTAGTAATAATTATATAGCATTGAGATTCACACTTTTTGCTGGTTTTCCCATTGATAATATTGTTTTCCTTGTATCACACATTGTCAGTTTATAATAAGACTTTTCACGTTTCTTTAAATTCTTTCTATTTTTTTTATGGTTCAGTAATATTCCCTCATTACTGTATCACAACATTGTATTCATGTACCATAACTTGTTTGATCATCCCCCAGTCATTGGGCATCTACTGTGTGTTTCATTATTTTAAATGCTGTATATAGTAGCAACAAAGATATTTTACAAAAGCATCTGGAATATTTTTATATAATTCAATCACTCTTTCTAGAGCAGCCCTTAGGATATAGGGGGCTGGTTCTTTTTTTTTTTCCTTTTAATTCTGAATTTATCCACCTTATAAAATGGGCATTTTCTCCTACTTATATACATGAAATTTTGGGTTTCATTAGTATACATATTAATATTTTATGTGTACTATATGCTTGATTAAAACTTAAATTCAAATCTAAAAGTTTCTCCAGAGACCTTCTTTCTCTCTTTTAGTTCTTCCATCTTTTCCTCCTATTTTGGAGGGGGGGGAGAGGAAAAATAAAGTTCACAAACACCCTTTTAAAAATAAAATAAAGAGGGGCAGCTAGGTGATGCAGTGGATAGAACACCGGCCCTGGAGTAGGAGGACCTGAGTTCAAATCTGGCCTCAGATACTTAATAATCGCCTAGCTGTGTGACCTTTGGCAAGTTACTTAACTCCATTGACTTGCAAGAACTTAAAAAAAGAAGAAGAAGAAATAAAATAAAGTAGAAGTAATTTGTACATATGATTTCTTTTCCTTTTTTTGATCTTTTTGTGGTAAAGGCCTAATAGTGGTATCAGTGAGTTGCCAGGTATACAATTTTTTTTACTTTAGACACATAGTCTTTGGATAGAATTCCTAATTGTTATCACTGAAATAAAGTTAGTATCAGTTTTGTGATTCCTAGATTACCTTTTAGTTTACAGTTTAGATTAATTTTTATATTGTCTTTTAAAGGAGTAGGTCTGAATAGCACCACTCAGAGTGTTCTGAGCCGCCCAATGCAGAGGAAATTGGTGACGTTGGTCCACTGCCAGTTAGTGGAAGAAGAAGGTCGGATTCGTGCCATGAGGGCAGCTCGATCTTTAGGTGAACGAACTGTCACAGAACTAATCCTTCAGCACCAGAATCCTCAACAACTTTCCTCAAACCTTTGGGCAGCAGTCAGGGCCAGGGGCTGCCAGTTCCTGGGACCAGGTAAATGTTGTGGAGAGATGTTATGTAATATCATTCATCTTTACTAGTTCTTAAAATCTTGTCTAGGATTGCCTGATATCAATGTCTTTCTATAGGCTCTTGTCTGAATAGTTTACAAGAGTGAGTTATTCTACTCTCTTGAATTTTACAAAAAGACTGAAGTTTAACCCTATTAATATTAAAACTTAATTAAAACTCAGTTTGGATAGGTTTTGTTTACTATTTGTTAGTTACTCCTTTGCTTTCTTAAAATTTACCAACTATTTAACTTCTTCATTTATTCAGTGACAGTCTACTATGTTGCAATACTGATGGTACTGAGTTATTTAAAGCTATTCGTCTCTGAAAGCAGACCCCATATTACTTTGGACTTAATAGATCTTAATAAATCCCAGTGATTTCATCTGGCACTCTTCACTACTCTTGCTTTTCTACTCTTTTCAAATGCTTTGGTATTGTCCTCAGTGGCTTCTCGTCTTCTTAGAACAAAATGCTTCAACTTTTCTGAGAAATGCTTACTGTTTACAGCAACAGCAACAACTTTTTTTCAGATTTTTTACTACTGGTTATTTAATTGTTCGAACTTTCAAAACTTAATCCATATATATGTACACACACACACACAGTGTCATTTTAAAGCTGTAATTAATTAAAGGGTGCTGGGAGAAATATCAATTATTCCAGATATGAGGTTGATATCACTCTGATGGCAGAATGTGAAGAATTAAAATGTCTCTTGATGATGATGAAAGAAGAGAATAAAAAAGACTGGCTTGAAGCTTAATATTAAAGAAACTAAGGTCAAGGACATTTTTGTCTCATCACTTCCCAACAATTAGAGGGAGAAAAAAATGGAAGTTGTGTCAGGAATTTATATTCCTAGGCTCAAATATCACTACAACTCTGTAAAAAGATATTCCTTGAAAGGAAAGCCATGGCATATCTGGAACGCATCAACTTGCCAACAATGACCCATCTAGTCAAAGCTATTTTTATTTTTATTTTTTGGTTTTTGCAGGGCAGTGGGGTTAAGTGACTTGCCCAGTTCACACAGCTAGGTAATTATTAAGTTGTCTGGGGCTAGATTTGAAGTCGGGCTCAGGGCTGGTGCTCTATCCACAGCGCCAACTAGCCTCCCCTAGTCAAAGCTATTTCTAGTAGTTTTATATCTGAGAGTTAGACCATAAGGAAAAGTAAGCATTGCCAAATCCATGCTTTTGAATAATAGTGCCGAAGAAGACACTTGAGATTTCTTGGACATTGAGGAGATCAAATTAATTCTGACTATTTGTTGGAAGGCCAAATGCCAAAGCTGAAGGTTAAATACTTTGGCCACATAATAAAAAGATATAGGACTCATTGGAAAAGATTCTGGGCTGGGAGAGATTGAAGACAAAAGGAGAAGGGATGGCAGAGGATGGGATGGATAGATTGTGTCATGGAAGCAAAGAATATGAACTTGGACGGATTTGGGGATGTAGTTGAGGATGTGGGCTTGACTTGCTTTGATCCATGGCATCACAAAGAGTTAGACAGAATTGAATGACTGAACATCAACTATATAACAGCATGTTCTACACTACTGTTCTATTAGAAACAAGGAGAGACAGGAATTCAGGAAAGCCTGGAGGGATTTGCATGAACTGATGCTGAGTGAGATGATCAGAACCAGAAAAAACACTGTACACCCTAACAGCAACATGGGGGCAATGATCAACCTTGATGGACTTGCTCATTCCATCAGTGCAACAACCAGGGACAATTCTAGGCTGTCTGCAATGGCGAATATCATCTGTATCCAGAAAAGGAGCTGTGGAGTTTCAAGGACTAATCCCTTTAATTTAGGGGAAAAAACAGATATCTTACTGTCTGATCTTGTTATCTCGTATACTTTTTGTTTCTTCCCTAAGGATGTGATTTCTCTCTCTCATCACACTCAATTTGGATCAATGTACAACATGGAAACAAAATAAAGACTGACATTGCTTTCCATGGGGGGGGGGTAAGATTGGGAGAAAAATTGTAAAACTCAAAACTCAAGTAAAATCTTTAAAAAAAAATAACAGCATGTTCTAGATGTGAATGAATGTTGTTTTAAATGTTCTCAATCATGAGTTGGGAAAGATGGAGTTTTTAACATCAAGGGCTTCATAGATAAGTACCACCCTTATCATACAATGCTCACCCACCCTTCTTGCCAAGATAGAGACTTAACTATGCTAGTAGTCTTTGTTGCTGAAATTTTGCTGTAGGACTGACTGTAGAGAGGAGAAAAGGTTTTGAGATTTGTTTGCTTAGCTACCCATACAGCTCCTGTTCCCTTGTCACTAGCAACACATTTACGTGTTAATTAATTAGGAATAAGAATACAGTCTCTTTTTCCTGTCAAAAATTCAGTTTCTGTAAAGAAGGTAAAAAATTAATTTGTTTCCTTTATTTTAGGTGACCTCTTAGTTGCAACTTAATTAAGTGGATGAAGAAATTAATTACCTGCACTGTAAATTCCAGAAAACATGGCTGTTACAATACAGCAAGATAGGAAACCTGAGGCAATGAGAATAAGGGAACTTAGCCCTGAGCAGTTGTCTCAAACATAATGTAGAGCCAGGTGATAGCTGCTAAACTTAGTTCAGAAAAGCAGAAATAAAAGTTGCAAGTACAACATCAAATTCAACATAACTGCATAGAGTGAAATTGGATTGGGCACATATTAATTTTTTTTTCCTTTGAACATAATTCTTCTGCTGCTTTTTCCCAGATCCCAGGTGTGATTGTGTGAATAAATTTGTCACACTCCATTGCTGTTGCTGGTTTTTGTGTTCTTTTTTATTTCCTACATAGGCAGAAATTGAATTTTTCTGATAAGGAATTTTGTTGGTTAAGATCTAATGTCTTTTTCTGATCTTAAGAGCTTTTATGTCTTCCTGTCTTTTGAAGAACTTGATCCAGTCTGGGAGGGAATAAAACCTACAAGAATTTTCCTATAACCAGTCAGAATAAAATTTCATTTTTTCCCTTGACATTCTAGCAATGCAGGAGGAAGCCCTGAAGCTGGTCCTGCTGGCCTTAGAAGATGGATCTGCTTTGTCTCGGAAAGTCTTGGTTCTATTTGTGGTGCAAAGATTGGAGCCACGATTTCCTCAGGCCTCAAAAACCAGCATTGGACATGTTGTTCAGCTATTGTACAGAGCCTCCTGTTTCAAGGTACAGAACTGCTATAAATTCAGTGCTGAGTTTCAAGAAACATTCTGCCCACAGAAATGTTAAATCAAAACTGCCTGAATGATCTTTAAAAGTCTTCACTATTTGTGTGATTATAGGCAGTATGTTAAATATTGCTCAAAATTGACCAAACTCTATCTTAGAAATTTTTTGCTACATAAAAATTTCTATCTTGGAGATATTTCTTTTTCTTTTCTTTTTGAATAGTTTATTGTTTCCAACCATATGCAAAACTGCTGGAGTAGTTTTTAGCGATCATTTATTTTTGACAAGGTTTTGAGCTTTACATTTTTATGCCTCTTCCCCCAATAGAGAGCAATCTAATAGAGGCTATATGTATATAACCATACTAAACATAGGTCCATATTAATCATGTGGAAAAAAGAATCAAATTGAAACAGAAAAAATTCATTAGGAAAAAATATAATACCTAAGACAACTTTTAAAAATTGAAGATAGTAAGTTTTGGTCTGCGTTTAAGCTCCACAGTTCTTTCTCTGGTTTTGGATAATATTTTCTAGGAAGATATTTCTCAAAAGGTGATTTATCCTGGTAGAAGAGAAGCACTTTTTTATATCACCTATCAATTGTACTAAAAAAGTAACTTTATCTGGATTTAAAGTATTAATGTGAAATTGCAAAATAGAGATTAGTTGAGTGTAGTGCTAGAGTTTGTCTATTTGAGTTGGCCAAACTTTGACAAATTAATTCATTTATTAAAGAGGATGTTATAATTTTAAGATTTGAGGTGAATTAATCAGATTATTAGGAAATAAAAATGTCAACAAGAATTTCTTCTAAAGCAATATTAAATGATAAAGCACTTTTTCAGATCTTTAAAAAAACTTTATAAATGCTTAATTTTTCATTTAACAAACATTTTATTTTGTCCCCTCTACTCAAAAAACCCCCTTTGTAACACATACATAATGACAGTTCTCCTGCCTTCTTGTCACTAACCCCTCTTGAAAGTGTTTCCTGTTGAAGCTTAACAGCTGGAGCAGCTAAGTGGTGCAGTGAATTGAGCATGGGCCCTGGAATCATGAGGACCTGAGTTCAAATTTGTCTTCATATTTAACCTCTGACACTTGATACTTACTAGCTTTGTGACCATGGCAAATCACTTAACCCCATTACTTCACAAAAGCCCAAAAAGGGAGAAAGAAATAGTGTTTCCTTGACACTGAAAAATTCCTTTGGTTATTCATTCTTCCTATTGTAAGTTTTTATGAAACCATGACATTTGAAAATACAACTTTCTTGAAGTCAAAAGGATGTGTTTTTTAATATATTAGTCATAGGCAGAATTATGGTTTTTGGTTATTACATATGTTTATACTTACATATTATAACCATCATTCAACTTGGATTTTTGGTGTGTGTGTGTGTGTGTGTGTGTGTGTGTGTGTGTGTGTGTCTTCCCAGGTGACAAAACGAGATGAAGATTCCTCCTTAATGCAATTGAAGGAGGAGTTTAGGACATATGAAGCTCTTCGTCGGGAACATGACTCCCAGATAGTTCAGATTGCCATGGAGGCAGGCTTACGCATTGCCCCAGACCAGTGGTCTTCTCTTCTGTATGGAGACCAATCACATAAATCTCACATGCAGTCCATTATTGACAAGGTAAAGTCTCTTTTTGTTCCTTATTATATCTGACTTGATCTTTAGGCTTTATCTTTATGCTTTCTTTCCTTGGAAAAATAAATAACTCACATTTTATACAACTAATTCTCATTTTCTAATGATTCTTTAAGGGAGATGTTTACCTTTATAGACAGAAAATTTGATCAGTGTGTTTGTTCCTTAAGGTCCATTGTTTACTCTGAGCTGACTTTGTTTTAACCTTTCTTTTCCTTTATGAATTTCATTATTCAGATATCCAAACATATTAAAAAACCATAATCTATAGCCATAGATAAAATTACCAGCCCTAGAGATTGGGTAAAAGCCTAAATTGAAGGACCCTCTAATTGAAGCCTGGACATGGTTACTTTTGTCAGTATTTTCCTGGATCTCCTAAAACTTTGACATAAATTTCCCAGTTAACCTGTGAAACCTGTTTTGCTTTCTTGTTTTATAATTAACTTTAAAAACTAAATAGGCTATCAGATGTGGATTTATCTTATTTAATAGCTCTTGAATTTTAGGTAGAGAGACCTTTTGACATTAATTACAGAAATATAAGGTCATATTTGGATTAGTGAGCTAAGTGTTTATTTTCTTCATTTGGGTTTCTTTTAAGATTAGAAAGATTTTGTATTATGACTTTAATGGTACTAAATAAGATCCCATCACTTTCTCAAGATCAAACCTTTTTTCCAATAACAGTAGTGTATACTGCCACCTTAAAGAAAGTAGTATAAATGTCTGTTTAGTCTCCACTCCTGTGTGTTGATAGAGATTAGTTGATTAAGAACAAATACAGATTTTATAATTGCACAATTTGAATTTATATTTGAAAAAATATTTTATATTAACTTTATTAAGGAGCATATTCAATTATGCCCTCTAAGAACTAGCTTTTCTTAAGTGTATTTCTGGTTTTTGACATTTTTTGAATATCACTTTTTCTTATCATTTTTTCTGTGTAATTGTTTTCTTTGATTCTGAACTAATTTATGTAGTTCATTTTTATTTTATTACATACCTTATTTTTCACTTTTTGAAGTACAACAATATTTCTTTGCATTAATAATCCAGAACTTTTATATGTGAGCACAATCTTCTAAGTGATTTGCTAGATTTCTTTTTTTTTTTAAATCCTTAGAGTATAGTCTGCTGGTGGGATCTATTGGATCAAAAGGGGTTAAGATGCTTCTAAAACCCACATTTCACATACCTTCTCACTTGGCTCCAGTGGCTTCTTTTAGTTTTATGATCAGATGGGCACTACTGGTTGGCATTTACAGTCTACCACCTACCTTTTCCAGCCTTGTCAGGTTTTATTCCCCTTGCCTCACTGCCTTGGCAGCCTGTGATAAAAAGGTCTCCTCTCTCCTCCCCTCCACTGCTTGTTCAGATGACATTTACCTTGCTGGTTCCTCCTTGGTTCCCTTGTACTTGACATCGTAGGTCTTTCTTGTGTGACACAAACACTGGTCAAAAGCAGGACAGGTTTGATTTTTTTCTGGCAGAGTGCTGCCCAACACACAGTAAATACTTAATAAGCCACACTGCTTTTCCAGAAAGATTGCCACCAGTTTTCAATCCCACCACTAATATAACAAGCCTAACATTGAATTTAAAAATTTTTAACCATCTGCCAATTACATAGATATGCAATATGTCTCAAAAGTTGTTTAATGATTTCTCTTAATTATTAGAATTTAAATAATTTTTATGTAGTCATTGTTAATTTATTCCTTTTTTGTTTTATATTTATACCTTTTGACTATTTAAGGAATGGTGAACTGTAAATTCAGATTAACTTTGGTTGTTAGAAGGAATTTAATGGATCAGAATTGTGACAAAGTGAATCCTTCCCTTAGGTTTAAAAGAAGTGAAATGCAGCACACCACAAAAATGAATGACAGAAAATTTTCCTTGGAAACAAAGAAGGTTATCTGACCTCTGGGAAAGTTAATATTTATCTTTTTTTAAGTTGCAGACCCCAGCCTCATTTGCACAGAGTGTTCAGGAACTAACCATTGCTCTTCAGAGGACTGGTGATCCTGCAAACCTGAACCGCCTGAGACCCCATCTGGAGCTCTTAGCAAACATTGACCCTAGTCCAGGTATAAACTCTTGCATTGAATAATGACAACAATAGGGAACCTAAATAAACCTGATTCCTAGGGTATCTCTTCAATTCCTCTGGATTTAATGACCATCTGTATGTTGATGATTCTTACCTACACCTCTCCTCCCTTCCTGCTACCTGCTACCAGGTTTCCAGGCTCACAACCCCCAGGGTCATCTTGGACTCCTCACTTTTATCACCTTATCCAAGTTGTTACCTAAATCTTTTCAAAATCTAGTATTGTCGTCTTTTCTCCTCTGACAACTGATGCAGACCCTGGTCACCTCCCAGATGGACTGTTGCACCAGCCTGCTGATGGACCTGCCCACCATGCCAGTCTATCCTCCACTGCTGAAGGGATTTCTCTAAAGCTTAGGAATGGTCTTTATAACTTGGCCCTTCCTTAATTTTCTAATCTTCTTATTCCTTGCTTCACAACAAATTCTCTTTGGTTCAGTGACATTGGCCGCTTGGTTGTGCCACTATCAACACCCCATCTCTCAGCTTGAGATCTCTGGCCTCATTCTATACGTAGCTCAAGTATTATCTAACCCCTCCCCAAATTGCTTTGGCTTCATTTTGTATTTATTTTAAAAATGTTGCTTTGGAGCAAGGACTATTTTGCTTTTTATTTTTAAATTTCTTGTTCCTAACACATAATAAACAATTAATACTTATTGATATTTAGAAAAAGATATGTTTTTGGTATGTTATCAGTATTAAAACTCCTATAATATTGCTGTTCTTAAATATAAACCTTTATTAACACTGAACATCCTTAATTATAATAGCAGCACACTGGGCTAAAAAAACAAAGTAAGTTGTCTGCTTCAGGACACAGGGGAGACAGGGAATCTTGGGAAACTTCCTCTGCACAGCCAGTCTGAGCTTTGCTGTATTCTGAGATATGACAAACCAGCACTCTGAATTCCTGGCCTGGCATTGTGTGTTATTCCACCTTACTTTAATTTTTGTTTTAGCAAAGCAAAATCAACCTGAAAAGAAAAAAGGAGCTCTTGCCCAAACTTGAAGTAATTAGAAGTAAAAAAAAAAACTTTTGAAGCTCCTGGAAAATGACCAGCATAAAGGAGATTTAGTGTTTCCAGCTCATGTGCCAAAAATTCCTGGATGCTTTCAATGAAAATACACTGGGTCCATAAGCCCACTCTGCCACATTAGCACCAACCACAAACTCATTTTGGTTCAGTTTTATAAACCAACATACCTTTGATTGGTTCTCTGAAGCCTCATTATGTATGATATTGTGACTGATAAGCTACAGGTGACTTTTAAGTATTTGTCATGTCTGCTGTCCTCTGTGTTGGGGAGGGGCCTACATAATCTTTTATCTTTAAGTCCCCATCTGGGGGGAACTCTTGCTGACATTTAATTTACTCTTTGTTCTCTTTTTTTATAATCTCTTCATGTATAACTGGTCTAGTTAAACTTGCTTATTCTGTCCTGCCTAAAGTAGACCACTGTGTGGTCTCATATTTCTATTAGGAGACAGCCCAGGGTGGTGCTATGGCTGACTCTGGAGCCAGGAAGACCTAGATTGAGATCCAAATTCAGACTTTTAGAAATTATGTCACTCTGGCAAGTGAGTTGACCCCTGACTGCCTTATACTCCTCGGCTGTAAGATGGGAATACTAACAGCACCTCCCTCTCAGTGTTGTGCAGATTAGATGAGATGCGACTTAGTAGTCCAGGGCACCTGGATATGGCAGGCACTAATGCTGCAAGTTCTCCACCCATCCATATAAAGGAATTGAGGTGGTTTGGAGTAGGAAACAGAAGACTTAGGAGCTCTTTTCATGCATGAAGGGCTTGTGGAAGGAAGGTTTGGGCTTGTTCTGCTTAAGTACATCAAGAAGCACTTGGTAGACATTGGAAAGGCAGGCTTCAGCTTGGTTCATGGTTAAATCTCTTCAGGTATGTGTTGAGTTCCCTTCTAACCGATAATCTGTGATTTTATAAAATACAACTTTTGGCTTATTTTCACAAATTTTCTTATTAATCAGATTTCTTTTCCTGCTCAGTGACAAAACCTTTATCATTATCCAAGTTCACTAAAGAAACAAATCATTTGTTTTCACTTAAAAAGTATAAGGAGCATTCTGGGAAGATGGTGGAATAGGTCAGAAAAGCACCTCAGGTTGATTATAGAGCTGCAAAAATAAACACAACTTGGGGCAGAACAGTGGTCCTCCTGGGGTAGCCCAGAAAGATCCTTGGCCCAGATTTGGCCTGAATGAAGTGTAAACACCTCCAGGCTAGTTTCCTGGGGCAGCAGGACTGGAGGGTAGCCTCCTCTCAGCTACAGCAATTCTCACCTCCTGGAAAACATGGAATGTCTGTGTCTGATCCAGAAAGAGAGGGAACCTCTGTCGATTAGTGAAGCCAGGCCCAGCTGTACTAACCAGACTTGGTCCCAGGCAAGGATGAACTAGCTCTGGCCAGGAGAGTGCAGAAGCAGTGGCTTGGGATGCTGCTAGCTGTGGGCATTTACAGAGAACTGAGTTCTTGGTCTTGGTTCTAAATCAGAGGGACATCTGAAGATTTTAGCCACTTGAAGGGTTCAGCAGAGGGCCCTTGCTGTAACTTAGAGTGGGAAAGAAGTTCAGAGGTTGATCCCAGGACAAAACTCCTGAGGTTACTGTTGAACTAGAGGTGACTATAGCAACAAGCTGCTACAAATAAAAAAAGGGGAAAAAATCAGCAGGCAGAGGATAAAGAACCCAACTCTAGACAGTTATTTGGAAAAGAGAAGACTGAGATTCCTCTTCAGAGGAAGATACTGAAATAAAAAAGCCTTTCCTACCTCAAAAAGTAGCGAGAAATAGCTACTTGCTCAAAAAGAATTCATAAATGAATGCCAGAAAAAGACTTGAAAAATAAAATGAGAGATTGAAGGACAAACTTTTTTTAAAAAAAAGAACAATCCCAGAAAATCAAAATTATGAAGAAAAAAAAAGTTAACCAATTGGAAAAGGAGATCCAGAATCTTTTTTTTTTTTTTGGCAAGGCAGTGGGGTTTTAAGTGACTTGCCCAAGGTCATACAGCTAAGTAAGTATTATGTGTTTGAACCAGATTTGAACTCAGTTCCTCCTGACTCCAGGATCAGTGTTCTATCTATCCACTGTGCCACCTTGCTGCCCCAAGATTCTGAATCTTAAGGAGGAAAATAACTCCTTGAAAATTAGAATTAGGCAAAGGGGAGTCAGCAAAATTAAAAAAGACCAAGAAACAATAAGACAAAATATAAAGAAAGAATGAAAAAATAGAAGAGAATACAGAATATCATTTACACTTGATCTGGGGTAGATCAAGAAGAAAAAAACAAGAATAATCAATTTCCTGAAAACTGGGATCAAAAAAAGAATCTTGATATAATAATACAAGAAATAATTAAAGAAAATTGTTCTGAAGTGTTAGAAAAAGAAAGGGGAAAGTAGAAATAGAAAAAAGTCACTGAATATCACCTGAAAGGGATCATAGCTAAATTCTAAAACCCAGGTTAATAAGAAAATAATAAGAGCAAGGTGCAGCTGGACAGCACAGTGGATGGAGCCCTGGCCCTGGACTCAAGAGATCTGAATTGAAATCCACTCTCAGACACTTGATGCTTACAGGCTGTGTGACCTTGGGTAAGTCATGTAACTCCATTGCCTCACAAAAAGAAAGAAAATAATAAGAACAACAAGAAAAAAGCAATTCAGATATGGTAGAGCAACAATTAGAATTACACAAGACTTAGTGGCTACATATCAAAGACCAAAAGAACTGGGCTTGTAACCAAAAATATTATACTCAGCAATGTTCAGAATAATTCTTGATGAAAACAATGGACATTCACTGAATGCTGTATTTTCAGGATTTTGTTGTAATTAAAACCCTGAACTTAATAAAAATTTGACATACAAGATCCAAGAGAGCTATAATTTCTAATGAGTAATTAATTAGGCTAAATTACAAGGAACTCAGTAAGGAAAAACAGTTTTACTTATATGTGGAAATGTTAGGGGCTCAATAAGGGTAAACTTTACTATTTACATGTGAAAATGTAAACATGTCAAAGATTGTTACTAGTAAATGGGTAGTTTGAAAGAAAAAGATTAGTGTAGAGCTGAATAGGATGGGATTCTAAAAAGTAAAATAGTGTGGGAAAGTTTTTTTTAATAATTTGGCATCTTATACAAATGAAATGTGAGAGGAAGAACTGATGAAGAGAAATTAGATGGGGAAGGAGTTTGGCAGTTTTAGAAACCTCTCATTGGTAATGGATTAAAAGAGAGAACTATATATATGTATATCTCCAGCAGGGTATAAAAAAAGTCTTTTAAATTCAGAAAACAATTAGAGGAGAGGATAGGGAGGGGTGGGTACTAAATTAAAGGGTGAGGGGATAAGAGGGCAAGATAGCAAGTAAAAGTAGAGCAGAGGAGTGAGGAGAGATTGTAGCTTTCAGGAAATGTTATACAAATAAAAGATAAACACAAAATAAAGATCAGGTATAGAATTTATTAGCTTAAAAAAACAGAAATAGTAATCATGATTTCATAAAGTTAAAACTAAGATAGTTAATTAAAAGAAAAATAGAAATTTTACTGTCAGCTATATTAATATTTTAGAATATCAAAAAATAACGGTAGAAATATTGCTGTTAAGAGAAAATAGAGAAGATGTGCACCTTCAAAGAAACAGGATAAATGGAAATAAGCAAAGTTTTATATTTTGAATTTTTGCTTATGTTTTGCTACACCTATGACAGCTTTTTTTTTCTTTTCTTTATGTTTTAGTGTAAGATAAAAAAAATGATGCAGTTTTTAAAAGTACAAAAAGTTTTTACTTTGGGGTTCCTTTAAATACTTTCTTGGTGGATATATTGGGGAAATGTGGGTGATGTAAAAAGATATCAATTAAATATATTTTTTAATGTAAAACATGTAGTGCTTAAAATACAGCAATTTAATTCATGAAGTACTTTTAACAGTACTATAGCTACAAAGTGATGCCACAATATTTGTTTTACCTAAAATTTCTGCGTTTTTCAACATGATGATTTTAGTGAAAGTAGAAGGGGAAAAAAGCTTATGGCAACCCCCATTCCATCATTATATATTGGATGGAAAGTTAAAAGACATACTGTAGGGAAAGGCCTTATTTTTCTTGGATGCCTGAGGCATCCTCTTTTTTCTTAGTTAAAAGTGACTTGCCCCTTTTATAAATCAATTTTATTGATATTTGTACAATTTTGTAAAATGCCCTTGTTTTTCTTTCTTGTATTCTTCCTAGATGCCCCTCCTCCAACCTGGGAACAATTAGAAAATGGGTTGGTTGCTGTGCGCACAGTGGTACATGGACTGGTTGACTATATTCAGAATCACAGCAAGAAAGGAACAGACCAGCAACAGGTAATACAGGAATTTTATTACTAAGAAGTAAAGTCACTAAAGTCACAGACTTAAGAAAGAAAAGTAGGTTAATATTTCCCAAAACTGAAGCAGCAGTCTAGGCTGGCAAAAAAAATAAATAAAATTTTTGGTATGATTATCCCTGTAGACTGGGTTCATATGGTCATCTAGAAAATTTGAATAAAGATTGCCCTACTGATAAGCTTAGTAGAATCCTCAAATTTGGTATCAAATAATGAAAGACCAGTTATTTTAGCATTACATCATAGAATATTTGCACTTGAAATGTCTTTAGAGATTTTGTTTAACCTCCAGAGGTTAAGAGTATGAAGTATACTACCTTTAAACTTTCCTCTGCTCCTTATAGAATAGGACTTTTGGTGATTTGATGAAGCATTATCTGGTAAAGCTTTAATATCATAATTGATATGTTAAAAAGTATACATTAAAGTACAGTATGGTTTAAGAAGAAAAGGTCATCATTAGCATTAAAATATAAGGCTAGCATGGCATTATTTTTTCTGTTTTCTATTATTTCAAAGACAGAAATGTTTCTTAAGGTCTTTAAACTATGTACAGAAACTGTAAGATTATCTGTTTAAATGCTTCACTGATTGATTTATTTTTTTTTTGCTCCTTTAGCCTCCTCAGCACAGCAAGTATAAAACTTACATGTGCCGAGACATGAAACAGAGAGGAGGGTGCCCCCGAGGGGCCAGCTGCACATTTGCACACTCACAGGATGAATTGGAAAAGTAGGTGTCCATCTTATGAGGATTACTTCAGAATTTTGTAGTATCCCTGATAACATGATGTAAGAGTTTCACTGGAAGCCTTGTTTGTCTTTGAACCTACCTGAGGAAGTTAGCAGAGACTATGAGAATAAATTATACCATTTAATGTTCATATAATGACTTAAAAGAATATTACTAAAAATGAAGAGCAAAAATTAACAACCAAATTAGGGAAGGGTGTTAGAGAGACTGAGAAAGGGGCAACTTGTAATTGTCTCTCTCTTAAATGAATAATTCTTACCTGAAAAATGGTGACTGTATTTTGAAAAACAATTGTTATATTTGGAAAGTGAGGGCTTTAGGCTAAATGAAAAAATAGACTTTCTTCCTTAGATAAAAAAAATAGTAGGTAGTTCACAAATGGAAACCATTTGGGATAATTATTTGTTATTTGTATATAGGTTTATTTCTAAATTTAAATGTGCATCAAAAGAATCATTATTTTAAAACCAGGAATTAAATTTTTAATTGCAGTAAAGTTCAGATTCTAATTCTAGTTTGGCTTTTTTTCTGGTGTGCTATTAAAAAAAGAAATTTCCTTCATTTTCCCCCTTTCATATTTCTCATTTCATAAATCTTTGCAGATTACTCAGTTGAATTTTCTTATTGCCATTGGAGTGTTCCTTATTTAACAATAACAACAAAGAAATCTAAAGTGCATAGATGTCATAATTCCCATTATGGTAACAGTTATATTCTACCCCTTTTAATTATTCAACTTGTTCATTAAATTAATTGGTAGCATTTTATGTGTCTTCATGACAGTTTCCCTTTGAGAAAGTAATAAAAGTAGCTTCCCTGTTCAGTCATTGAACACAGTAGAGCAGAAGTGTTATTTCAAAATCTAGGGTTTATTTTTTTTCTTCCATTCCTCCAGTAAACTCTGTCAGAAGTTCCA
Source organism: Macrotis lagotis (assembly GCF_037893015.1). Classification (NCBI taxonomy): domain Eukaryota; kingdom Metazoa; phylum Chordata; class Mammalia; order Peramelemorphia; family Peramelidae; genus Macrotis; species Macrotis lagotis. Next base: position 67,171,626 of record NC_133659.1, on the reverse strand, counting down.
CAAAATGCTTCTTAATAAAAGAAGGATATGAGAGTGATGCAATGGACTACTCATAACAAAAAATTAGACTATAATAACCATATACATATTCAAAATGCTTCAACTTTAAGGAGTTTCTGACTAATGAAAATGTCCCTCATGAAAACACTGTTTCATTCAATCAACAGACCTTTTATTTGTTGAATAAATATGCAAGATTGAATGCAGTTTGTCAATATTTTTCCCTTATTTTCCTACATGCTCATTCTTATAGATAAAAGATAAGTTTGTTAGAATTTCTTACTGCGATTTCAAAAGGGGGTTTCTAATCAGATTGTAAGAACTCTTGATTGCTAGAAAATTTATGAGAATTGGAAATCCTCCCTATTCGCACCAATTTGGCGAATGGTTTTATTTTTTAAATTTGTATTTTAAAAAAAATTTTTGATGTGTGGTTTTGTTTTTCTGAAGATTCCGTAAAATGAATAAACGTCTGGTTCCCAGAAGACCCCTGAGTGCCTCCTTAGGCCAGCTCAATGAAGTGGGCCTACCTTCAGCAGCTATCCTTTCAGAAGAAGGGGCAGTGGACCTGCCCAACAGAAAGCCTACTGCCCTGCCGAATGGGATTGTGTCAGCAGGGAGCACAGTGACCCAGCTGATCCCCCGAGGGACAGACTCCAGCTATGACTCTGGTCTGAAGCCGGGGAAGATTGACCACCTGAGCAGCAGTGCTCCTGGATCCCCTCCTGACCTGTACGAGCTCCCTAACTACTGATTGAGGTTTCCAGTGTGTAAACATATAGTTATAGAGCACTAAATATTTTTTAATCTCAAGCTCTTCCACTAGTTCCCCTTTTTTCTAATGGCTTGCATTTCTGTGAGTAAATAAAAAGAAACCAGCATAAGATAAACCACTTTATTTTTTTATTAAAGGGGATAAACAGAAATTATTACAAGCTCTTTCCCAAAATGTCAAAACTTCTGTTACATGGCAGGTTGACTTGGAAGGAACTTCTTCAGACAGTTTAATGTTCATTAACACTTTTTTTCCCTTTGCCTTTTAGACTGGAACCTGGACCCAAGAACATTTCTGCTTTACCTGTGACTCCCCATCCTGTACCTCCTAGGGGACCAACAGACCTACCTTCTATGCAGGCCACCAAACCTCTTTCCATGGTACCACGAGGTTCCCAGATATACTCAGCACAGCAAGCGGATGTATTTTATCAGGATCCTCGAGGGGCTGCTCCACCTTTTGAGCCAGCACCTTATCCACCAGGTAATAACACATCCTTGATTTGTGTAACCTAGTTTTTCATAGAATAGTAAAGTAGTACTTTATTCATTATTGCTACATCTTTCATGAGATAGAAGATAAATTTTACAGATGATATAGATAATAACAAGAATCAACTGAGTTATAATAAGTTCTATCAGTGATGGAGCTAGGGTTAAAACCCAAGATAGTCTACTAAATGATATTGTCCTGTTGGCTGTTGTCTAGAGTGTTCATGTAGTCATATAATGTCAAGTAACAAAAGGGTAAGAAAAATCTGCTTAATAAATAACAGCATGTTTGCTAGGTTGTTGTTTCATGAACTCAATCCTTTAGCCTAAAAAAATCAATAATATATTGGACATTGTGTTGGAAAAGTATAGCATAATTTTTTCCCCTCAGTCAGCCAAGTATTCTAACTTCACACTGAATATGCATTTCCAGCATTATAGATAATCAGGCTGGACCTGAAAGGGTAGGACCATCAAATTTATCTAACCCAGAGCCTTCATTTTATAGATTGGGAGATTGCTAGATTAAATAATTTGTCTAATATCATACTGAGAACTAGAAATCTCTGGATCTGGGATCTTATGATTTCATGAAGGAATGACAAGAGAAAAAACATGAAAGGAGGAAATTGAAGGTTCATTTTCAAAGAGAGGAGTTCATTTTGGCTCCAAGTGGGGAGGGGGGAGCATATATAGGACTACTAGAGAGTAAAGGCTGAAAAGTGGGAGTTGAGGAGTTGCCCCAGCTGAGGCGTTTGAATAGAGGAAGGACATGTTCAAACTCTTTTAGGAATTTTAATCTGGTAGCAATGAATTAATAGGATGAATTAAAATAAAACATTGGAATTTCAGAGAATTGGAAGAAACCTGGATAGCCATCCAGTCCAGCCTGATCTGGATGACATTCCTCCTCTACCATAAATGACTTTCCTCCCAAGACATTTCATTTACTTTTGGATAGCTTTAATTATTGGAAAGTTGCTCCTACTGATCTCTATCTTTGCTCAAATAAAGTCCTTAAACCTGAACATAGATAATATCAGAGATAGGCTCTGACAGTACAACTGTCATCTCCTCTTTGGGTGCAGATGTGTGCACACATTCACCCACACACAAGAATGAGTTGTTGTTTCAGGGATTGAATCTCTCAGACTTAGTGACAAGGGATGAGGCAGAAGGACAGGTCATATTGGGTACCTGGTTGACTCTTAAAAGCCTGGAGTAGGAACTGAGTCAGTGAAGGGAGGAAAAGGGGGTGTGGGAGTGTGGGGGGAGCCTAACTCACAGGGTTGGAGGGTACTCTGGAGAGAGACACCTAGAACGTCTCAATGCTGGATGCCCAACACTTTTCAACTCCTTTTATTTCAGCGCATACCTTTTTGGCTTTTTGTACAAAGAATCAGTTAATGTGGAGCTCAGGCGTTTTCCAGTTGTGCCCATGTATCATTAGGTCACAGATCTGTGAGCCGGAGGTCATCACCAATTGTCAGCTGTTGATTCTTTAGCATAAGTCATCTTCTCCACCTCCTGGCACTGAGCCTCTGGCCTTGAAATCATTTCCAATCTTATTTGATTATACACCACAATCAATAAAAAAGGTTTTTGTGTACAAACACATATATTACTTAGAAACTGTATGCATATTCTCAGCAGTAATGTATTATTTTAATTTTATATATACACACACATAGAAAAAATAACGGGATAAATATGAAATAATCATTTTAAATGAATTTTTATTTAATGGTTATGCCTGGGCTAAAAAGTGAGTCAGGAGTAGGGGAGGAAGGAGTGTTTGGTGATGTCCTAGCCTCTGCCCTTGGGGAGGAGCACACCACCTTGACAGCTGGAGCGAGGGGAAAGAACATGCTCACAAATTGTGCTACTGTTTTCAAGTTTAACATTTTCTGCCTGTATCTTACTGCATTGCCTTGCTGTCAGTATGTTTTTATAATGCAAAGAGTAAATTGATGACTCGTCTCATGATTGGTTAAAGAGGTAAAATAATTCCATTTCTTACTAGACAAATGCTGTTTTTGGTGTTTGTTTTATACTTCTAGGGATGTACTATACTCCAACCCCACAGTGTGTCTCCCGCTTTGTCCGACCTCCACCGTCTGCTCCTGAACCTGGTCCGCCCTACTTGGATCATTATCCACCCTACCTCCAGGATCGTGTAGTCAACTCCCAGTATGGGACTCAGCCCCAGCAGTACCCACCCATGTACCCACCACACTATGATGGCCGACGAGTATACCCTACTCAGTCTTATGCCCGAGAGGAGATCTTCCAGGAAAGCCCCGTACCCATTGAGATTCCACCTGCGACTGTTTCACCTTATATACCAGAGTCCAGAGAGAGATACCAGCAAATAGAGGGTTACTATCCAGTGGGACCACATCCAAGTCAGATAAGAGCTCCATATATCAGAGTATGCCTAGTTTTAAAAATTGCTATTTAATGATTCTGTAAATAAAATGATTCTGTAAATTTGAATAGGTACGCAAAACTACCTCATCTAACTTTTGAAATATGTACAAAGGCTCTATATCTAAATTAACAGTTTTTCTTTTCATATTTTAACAATTTTGTTAATTTGGTGCTAAAAGTATAGCCATACCTCTTTTTTATTTCTTTTTTTTTTGCTACAATCTCATTTTCTTAATTTTCAACTGTTTTAAAAGATCTAATTGAAGGATGTCAGATACCTGCCAATAAGAAATCTAGCCTGCTTCTCTTGAAGGTTTTGATAGATACTTTTTGTTGTTGGTTTTAAATTTTGGACATCATTTATTATTATATTTAGAACTGGAAGAGAGAAAACCCTTAAAACAAATGTTATAAAGTGGATATACCAAAACTATTAATTATTTAAATATACATTAGATGTATTCAGTCGATTTAAGTCATTTCTAAATTTTCGATTTCATTTCTAGGAACCTTACAGTAGACTACCACCTCCTCCCCAGGCTCACCCTAGTCTTGATGAGCTACATCGACGACGGAAGGAAATCATGGCCCAGCTAGAAGAAAGAAAAGTCATCTCCCCACCTCCTTTTGCACCTTCACCAACTTTGCCCCATTCATTCCATCCAGAAGAAGTAAGCATTGTGGTCTTAAACCTTCAGTGTCTGATTATTTTTTTTATTTTTTTTAGGTTTTTGCAGGGCAAATAGGGTTAAGTGGCTTGCCCAAGGCCACCACAGCTATTATTAAGTGTCTGAGACCGGATTTGAACCCAGGTACTCCTGACTCCAGGGCCAGTGCTTTATCCACTATGCCACGTAGCCACCCCTCTGATTATTTTTTTTAAAGAAAATTGATAATATTCATTCAGCAGTTTTTCAGTTAAAACCAAATTGGCTAATACTTTGATATGTCTTATGTTAAAATTAGATTCAAACAAATTACCAGTAATAAGCAAGATGACATTAGAGTTGGCCCCTGAGAAAAGTAATTATATCCAACTCTATTTGGGTTAATGAGGAATAATTTAGCTATAATTTTCCAAATGTATTGATTATACAAATTAATCAGTAAAGTTCAAATATATTTTACTTTTTTCTTCTTTAAATCCACATGATAACAATTTTTCCCAATATAACAACAACAATTGAAAATGTTCTGGAATACTAGTATATGAATACCCTTCTACAAAATTCATTTTAAGACTTATCTTCTGTTCCTGATCCCCTCCTGTAATGGGTTATTTACCAAAAGTACTGAGGAGCATTCCATCCTAGGGCTCTGCTACCTGTAAACCAGCCCCCTCCTACTCACTGATCACAAGATTAACACATTCCTGCACAATTCAGCAATTTTATTGTGCTTCAAAGTTGTAGCCTGAGTTAACCTGAAAATCAGCCTCACACTTCTAGAGTGACCTTGATTAAAAATTCTTTTAAAATATCAACATGTGGGGTGGCTAGGTGGCACAGTGGATAAAGCACAAAATCAACATGTGAAAGAAAAAGGAAAGTAAAAATCCATCCCTTCAACCTCCTCAAGATGATGGTGAGTAGCACCAGAATTAGTGAATCCTTAGAGGTGACAAGGAAACAAACAAAAGGAAGATCAGACCTACTGCATGGTCCCTACTGTGCCCAGGATCCAGAGGGAGATGTCATTTGTCTATTTGATGGATGGACGTACCTGAGCACTCAGAACTTTATTTTCTGGCTTTTTCCTAGTTGAGGCCCCCTGATATCTTAGATGCCTCCCTGTTTCTTCCCCTCTGCCCCCCAGACCTTGCTTCAGTGACGTGGCTCCAGCTCTCATTCAGAGTCCCATAAGCCAAGTTGTCCCACAGGAAATATTGCTGATATTCCTTCATTTCTTCAGTATAAATCCTAACCTTGGTGACCCTGTCATCAGCTGTGGTGTCAAGAGTACATGGAAAGAACCTATAATGTAAAAAAAAAGAAAGCATTTCATTTATTCTTCCGGCTTCATCCTTTTATAGATGAGGACATTGAGATCTAAGAAAGTAGAGTCACTCAGGGAATCACAGGGAGAGTTGATCAGAACCTGGGTGTCACATTGCTCTTTTGGTAACCTTCCTTCTAGAAGGGCACATCTTTCTCCCTTTGCTCTGCCCCACTCCCTTCTCCTTTCACCACTTAGTTGAAGCTGGTCTTCAAGGTCACCAGTGGTACATTCATCATGTAAGAGATATTGTGAAAGATGTCTTTCATCTGATGGTAGCCAGGAGATGAGATAAAGAGAGAGAGAATCCCAGACCCAAAGGAGAGCCAGTGGACATGCTCAGAGATCTAAATTGGTATTTTAGGGGAGAGGGAAAAGAAGAGGCCACCACTGTCACTCGATCATGGTACATGAAGGAAGAGAAGATTTAGGTGACTTTTCATTCTCCTCAGTCCCCCCCCCCCCCAATAAGCTTCTTCATATTTGCTCTCTGTGCTTTGGGGGGGCAGAACTCTGTCCTCATAATAATCTCATTTTTTTCTCCTTGTTTTATCTATAAAGATGACTAGCAATTCTGCCATTCTGTACAGTCCATCTCCATCTCTTCTCTGAATTCCATGTCCCTACTAGATTGCTCCACCTCCATGGATAATTTCAGATTCAGTCTGTTCAAAATGGGGCTCTCTGGTTTCTTCCCTTTAAACTTCCTGTCCTCTCCACCTCCACTCTCACTGCGCTTAGAGCTCTGTTTTCTGATTTCTCTCCCCTTCCCCTCTAATCAAGGCCAAGGCTTGTACTTTTTGACTCCTGTCTCCTCTACAGCTGCCTTCCTAGTTCAGGTTGTTGTCACGGTTCACTGCCTTCCTCTCTAGTCCATTATCTGCACCGTAGTGTTCAACTCAATTATCAAGACATCCTTGCCAGCAACACATTGACTTAAGAGAGCACAGAAGAGCTCTGTCTATGTTGAATTGAAATTTCTGATCTTTCTAGGCTTGGTGCATCTTCTATCCTCCCCATCACAGCAGTGTACACACTGCCTCTGCAGAACATGGGCTCTCTTAATGTGCTCCAGCTTGGACTGTTTCAAGCTCTCATTCCCCTTGAAGTGACTTGATGTTTTCTCATACAGGTTGTTTTTGTTCAGTAGAATGTCGGCTTCTTGTCAGGGACTAGTTGAGCTTCTTGTCTTGCTTTGTTAGACACCTAGCCAGTGTTTACTGAATTGAATTCTTTATAATAACTCGATTTTAAGTCCTAAGCATATGTTAGGTAAGCAGCACAGTGCTGCAGACCTCGGATGGACTCGCCAGGACTGTGCAGCTAGAGCCTGTGGAATAGGAGTGGCTAGTCAGTGTCAGGAAGACCCAGGTTAGCACCCTGCCCTGCTCTGGGGCCTCATCTATGAATGGGAATAACATCAGCCTTGAGGTTTATTGTGACAACATATAGTGGCAAATATGGTTTGAGTTGTGGAGCATTTTGCACACCGTAAAGCACAATATCTGAGTTGTATTTCACATGCATGCACACACATTCTTTGTCTTTGCTTTGGTCAGTCCATCAAATTGTCATATTTTTTAATTGTTTTCCTATTTGCTGAGTACTATGGTAAGGCTGGGGATGCAGAAACCAAGAAATTCTCATTTGTATCTTTAATATGCTTTGTTTATGCATACGTAGTTGTTTTCATATCATCTCCCCCATTCTACCAAGCTTCATGAGGGCAATAACTGTTTTTTTCCTGTCTTTCTAACCCTACCGCTTAACATGGGCACTTTGTAAGTTCTTCTTGACTGACTGAGCTCACATTGTACTTTGAACAGTCTAGATTAATCACAGAGGCCTCAGTTCAGTCAAGTGCACCTGTCTCAATTTATTATATTTTGGGTTTTTCATTCAAATTTGGGAAGGTAAATAAGGTAGTATTATAACAACTTATGAAACATGTCAAATTATATAATTCACTTTTGTAACATAGTAAATTACAAATACATTGATTTTTTTTCAACATAGAACATGATTCTTTACTTGAATTCTTTTTTTCTGTTGTCTTTTTTGATGAAAAATGGTGGTGTTAAAATTCTTTTTAATTGGCAGTAAATTCACTGTTATGCTTGTTTTGATTTGAACTTGGAAGTATCTACAGGGGTGATTTTACAATTTCATAACTTGCACCAACAAACAAAAACCTTCTAACGTGAAACATTTATCCTACCGAACTACCAGTATTTTGCTTCCAACAAAAAATCATTTGGAAATGCTCCTGCTTCATCTTTGTTCTGATTATTTATAGAGCTTTGTCCTGTTTCTCACTCACAGTATTTGGATGATGACCTGAAAGTTGCTGGCAAATACAAAGGGAATGATTACAGCCAGTATTCCCCTTGGTCATGTGATACCATCGGCTCCTATATTGGGACCAAAGATGTGAAACCCAAAGATGCTGTTGCAGCTGGCAGTGTGGAGATGACAGTACGTATAACCCCAGACTTACCTAAAGAGTCTGTGGATCCCAAACCCTATCTTTTCAGCAGGCCTGGTCTTTGCCATCTGGGAAAGACCTAAGTTTTTATAGGTAGTGCAAAGTGGACCTGTCTTTAGAACTACCACCTAGAATCCATGTTTCCCAGTTCATTTCTACTCATCTGCTTTAAGTTTGTATGTGGTACAGAGAAAAGTGGAGGAGCTGCTTTTAGGAGAGATCTTGTTGATCAGTCCACAGGCAAATATGCAGACTCTTCCTGTGCCAGGTCCTGAGGAGATGGGGGAAAAACTCATCTCTCAAAGAATTTACTTTTTGTCAGGAAGGAGAACCTTTGCTGTGGGAGGAACTAGGAGGAGATATTAATGTGGGTAACAAGAATGTTAACAAAAACAAGTCTCTCCTCTTATCTTTAAACTGGCTAGACAAACACTACCCACCCTGCTCTACCCTCTAAGCTCTTCTAGGCCAAAAAGGTGTCATTCAGGGTTCAGCTCATGGGCTTTTCATTAATTAAAGCTTCCTGTGTAAAGTCTTGGAAAACATCTTAGGCAATGGAAATTGTTCTGGGTTACTATTACAGGAAAAGATCAGTTTAGCTCAAGAGTTCTCAAACTGGGATCCATGAACCAACTCTCCCCCCCCCCCCACATACACACACACACAGAAGGAAAGGGCATGGATAGATTTTAGGGTGGCTATGAACCTAAATGGACTCTTGATTTTCACCCATCTTTATTTTTTTTATTAAAGATATTATTTGAGTGTTACAATTTTCCCCCAGTCTTGCTTCCCACCCCACAGATAGCACTCCATCAGTCTTTACTTTGTTTCCATGTTGTACTTTGATCCAAATTGGGTGTGATGAGAGAGAAATCATATCCTTAAAGAGAACAGAATTCTCAGAGGTAACCAGATCAGACAATAAGATATCTGTTTTTTTTTTTCCAAATTAAAGGGAATAGTCCTTGTACTTTGTTCAAACTCCACAGCTCCTTATCTGGATACAGATGGCACTCTCCTTTGCAGACAGCCCAAAATTGTTCCCGATTGTTGCACTGATGGAATGAGCAAGTCCTTCAAGGTTGAACATCACTCCCATGTTGCTGTTAGGGTGTACAGTGTTTTTCTGGTTCTGCTTATCTCACTCAGCATCAGTTCATGCAAATCCCTCCAGGTTTCCCTGAAATCCCGTCCCTCCTGCTTTCTAATAGAACAATAGTGTTCCATGACATACATATACCACAGTTTGCTAAGCCATTCCCCAGTTGAAGGACATTTACTGGATTTCCAATTCTTTGCCACCACAAACAGGGCTGCTATAAATATTTTTGTACAAGTAATGTTTTTACACTTTTTCCTCATCTCTTCAGGTTATAGACCCAGTAGTGGTATTGCTGGGTCAAAGGGTATGCACATTTTTGTTGCCCTTTGGGCATAGTTCCAAATAGCTCTCCAGAAGGGTTGGATGAGTTCACAGCTCCACCAACAGTGTAATAGTGTCCCAGATTTCCCACATCCCTTCCAACAATGATCATCATTCTTCCTGGTAATACTGGCCATTCTGAGAGGTGTGAGGTGGTACCTCAGCGAAGCTTTAATTTGCATTTCTCTAATAATTAATGATTTAGAGCATTTTTTCATATGGCTATGGATTGCTTTGATCTCATCTGTAAATTGCCTTTGCATATCCTTTGACCATTTGTCAATTGGGGAATGGCTTTTTGTTTTAAAAATATGACTCAGTTCTCTGTATATTTTAGGAATGAGTCCTTTGTCAGAATCATTAGTTGTAACGATTGTTTCCCAATTTACTACTTTTCTTTTGATCTTGATTACATTGGTTTTATCTGTGCAAAAGCTTTTTTAATTTAATGTAATCGAAATCATCTAATTGGTTTTTAGTGATGTTCTCCAACTCTTCTTAGTCATAAACTTCTGTCCTTTCCATAGATCTGACAGGTAGACTAGTCCTTGATCTTCTAATTTGCTTATAGTATTGTAAAGGGTGTTAGGTGTTATAGTATTGTTTTTTATGTCTTAAGTTCTGTAACCATTTGGATCTTATCTTGGTAAAGGGTGTGAGGTGTTGGTCTAATCTAAGTTTCTTCCATACTAACTTCCAATTATCCCAGAAGTTTTTATCAAAGAGGGAGTTTTTATCCCAATGGCCAGACTCTTTGGGTTTATCAAACAGCAGATTACTATAATCCTCTCCTGCTTTTACACCTAGTCTATTCCACTGTTCCACCACTCTATTTCTTAGCCAATACCAAACAGTTTTGATGATTGATGCTTTATAATATAATTTTAGATCGGGTAGTGCTAAGCCACCTTCGTTTGCATTTTTTCTCATTAAGCTCCTGGAAATTCTTGACTTTTTATTTCTCCATATGAATTTACTTACAATTTTTTCTAACTCATTAAAGTAATTTTTTGGAATTTTGATTGGTAGGGCCCTAAACAGATAGTTTAGTTTTGGTAGAATTGTCATTTTTATTATACTAGCTCTCCCTATCCATGAGCAATTGATATTTGCCCAGTTATTTAAATCTGATTTAATTTGTGTGAGAAGTGTTTTATAATTGTTTTCAAAAAGATTCTGAGTCTGTCTTGGCAAATAGACTCCCAAATATTTTACACTGTCTGAGGTTACTTTGAATGGGATTTCTCTTTCTAGCTCTTCCTGCTGTTTCTTGCTAGACATATATAGAAAAGTTGAGGATTTATGAGGGTTTATTTTATAACCTGCAACTTTGCTAAAATTGCTAATTGTTTCCAGTAGTTATTTAGATGATTTCTTGGGGTTCTCTAGGTAGACCATCATGTCATCTGCGAAGAGTGAGAGATTTGTCTCTTCCTTCCCAATTCTAATTCCTTCAATTTCTTTTTCTTCTCTAATTGCTGATGTTAACATTTCTAGTACAATATTGAATAGTAGTGGTGATAATGGGCACCCTTGTTTAACCCCTGATCTTATTGGGAATGCCTCTAGCCTCTCCCCATTGAATATGATGCTTGTTGATAGTTTCAGATAGATACTGCTAATTATTTTAAGGAACAGTTCATTTATTCCTACACTCTCTAGTGTTTTTAATAGGAATGGATGCTGTATTTTGTCAAAAGCTTTTTCAGCATCTATTGATATGATCGTATGATTTCTGATAGGTTTGTTGTTGATATAATTGAGTAGACTAACAGTTTTCCTAATATTGAACCATCCCTGCATTCATTCCTGGAATAAATCCTACTTGATCATAATGTATTATCCTAGTGATGACTTATTGTAGTTGTTTTGCTAAGATTTTAATTAGGATTTTTGCATCTATATTTATGAGGGAAATAGGTCTATAATTTTCTTTCTCTGTTTTAACTCTTCCTGGTTTAGGTAACAGTACCATATTGGTTTCATAGAAAGAGTTAGGCAGAGTTCCATCTTTCCCTATTTTTCCAGAGAGTTTATATAGGATTGGAACCAATTGTTCCTTAAATGTTTGGTAGAATTCACTTGTGAATCCATCAGGCCCTGGAGATTTTTTTTTTAGGGAGTTCAATAATGGCTTGTTGAATTTCTTTTTCTGAGATAGGGTTGTTTAGGTATTTAATCTCTTCTTCATTTAACCTGGGCAACTTATATTTTTGTAAATATTCATCCATTTCACTTAGATTATCAAATTTATTGGCATAGAGTTGGGCAAAATAATTTCGAATTATTACTTTAATTTCCTCCTCATTGGTGGTGAGTTCACCTTTTTTCATTTATAATACTAGCAATTTGTTTTTCTTCTTTCTTTTTTTTAATCAAATTGACCAGAGGTTTATCAATTTTATTGGTTTTTTCATAATACCAACTTTTGGTTTTATTTATTAATTCAATAGTTTTTTTGCTTTTGATTTTATTAATTTCTCCTTTAATTTTTAAAATTTCTAATTTGGTATTTGATTGGGGATTTTTTGATTTGTTCTTTCTCTAATTTTTTTAGTTGCATGTTTAGTTCATTGATTTCCTCTTTCTCCAATTTATTCATATAAGCATTTAGGGCTATAATATATCCCCTGAGAGTTGCTTTGAATGAATCCCATAGGTTTTGGTATGTTGTTTCATTATTATCATTATCTAGGATAAAATGGTTAATTCTTTCTATAATTTGTGTTTTTGGTCCACTCATTTTTTAAAATGAGGTTATTCAGTTTCCACTTTGCTCTGGGTCTATATCTTCTTGGCCCAGTATTGCACATGACTTTTATTGCATTGTGATCTGAGAAAGATGTATTCACTATTTCTGCCTTTCTGCAGTTGATCATTAGGTTTTTATGTCCTAGTACATGGTCAGTTTTTTGTATAAGTTCCATGTACTGCAGAGAAAAAGGTATATTCCTTTCTATCCCCATTCAGTTTCCTCCATAAGTCTATCATATCTAATTTTTCTAACAATCTATTTACCTCCCTAATTTCTTTCTTGTTTGTTTTATGATTCGATTTATCTAGATCTGATAACGGGAGTTTGAGGTCTCCCACTAGTAGAGTTTTGCTGTCTATGTCTTCCTGTAATTCTTTCAGCTTCTCCTCTAAGAATTTGGGTGCTGTCCCACTGTGTGCATATATATTCAATATTGAAATGACTTTATTGTCTATGGTACCTTTTAGGAGGATAAAGTTTCCTTCCTTATCTATTTTGACGCTATCTATTTTTGCTGCTGCTTTGTCTGAGATAAAGATTGCTACCCCTGCTTTTTTTACTTCAGCTGAAGCAAAATATATTTTGCTCCAACCTTTTACCTTTACTCTATATGTATCTTTCTGCTTCAAATGACTTTCTTGTACACAGCATATTGTAGGATTCTAGTTTGATTTTCACCCATCTTTAACTGAATTTTAGCGTTACGACTGGATAACAAATTTTTTTTGAGCAGAGACCAAACTACTAGAGAGGACACTGATATGAAAAATGTTTAAGAAGCCCAATCTGATTCATTTTTTATTCCATAGCTAAAATCCTCTCTGAAAACTGAAGAAGTGGCTTCATCACCAACTATTCACATGGACTCAACTTTTCCCTCAGTGTCTTTATTATTGAACCACAGCAAAAATTGTTAAGCCTTTTTTGTGTCATAGATACCTTCTCAGTATAATAAAATACAAAACAGGATTACAAACAAAACCAGCTATTTTGAAATATAGTTGTCAAAATATAAGACAATCTCATGCACCCCAAAGTTAAGAAAACCTGGACTATAGGATCCAGAAGGTCCTTTCCAGCTCTACCATTCAGTATTTCTGTGATGAATTAAAATCCTACACATCTTTCTAGTTTCATTTCAGTATCTTTACTTTTGCAGAGTATTATAAGAGAAAAGACTTGGAATAAGGATGGGTTTTCTCTTTTTGAATTGTGTCTGCTAGAATGTGGACAGTAAAAGTGTGAGAGATCAGCGGCTAGAGCTTCAGCGAAGGGTAGCAGAAACTAGTGATGATGACCTCATCCCATTTGGTGACCGACCCACAGTGTCCCGGTTTGGCGCCATATCTCGAACTTCCAAAACCATGTATCAGGGTTCTGGCCCAATGCAGGCTCTGGCAGCTCAGGGGACTTCCACCAAATCAATCAGCATTTCTGGTGAGTATTTGTGAATTCACTTAGGGTCAGATGAAATGTTTTTTAGCTTTTTTCTTTTGGTATTGAAGTATTCTGAGCTTGTCAGTGTTTGAACTATCTGATTTTTTAGAAAACTGTATTATACTATATCTTTGAGGCTGTCTAGAAAGCTAGTAGCTAGCTTAAAATGAAAAGAAGTCAGTGTGAATTGAATATCCCCTAAATAACCTTCTTTCTCTTAAAGATTACAGTCCATATGGAGCTCATGGTGGCTGGGGAGGTTCTCCATATTCCCCTCACCAAACTATGCCTTCTCAGGGACACTTCACTGAAAGGTATGTCTTTCTGGGGGAGGGAGGTCAGGGGATTCTCAGCGTTCAACAGTTCTTTCTCTGTAGGTGGATAAGTTTTTTATCAAGAGGGGTGGCTAGGTGATGCAGTGGATAGAGCACCGGCCCTGGAGTCAGGAGTACCTGAGTTCAAATCTGGCCTCAGACACTTAATAATTACCTAGCTGTGTGGCCTTAAATAAAAAATAAAAAAATAAAAATAAATTTTAAAAAAAAGTTATCTGGAATTGCCTTAGTCCTTGTGCTGATCATAGTAACCAAGTCTTTCACAGTTGATCATCATTACATGATTGTTACTCCACACAGTGACTACTTATTCTTCTCCTCCTACTTTGCAATAGATCATATAGGTCTTAGCCATATTTTTTTCTGAAAACATCCTTTGTCATTTCTTATAGCACATGTACTGATGTCATCACAATCATAAACCACAGCTTGTTTGGCCATTCCCTAGTTGATGAGCATGCCCTTGATTTTCATTTCTTTGCCATCACAAAGAGAACAACTATAAATATTTTTATGCAAATGGGTCCTTTTTCTTGTTTGAATTTTGGGGAATAAAGACTTAGTAGAGGTATTGCTGGTTAAATACAAAGAATTGTGCTATGAGCATCAAAGAGTTAAGTGAGTTTTCCCTTGCCATTCAGTTATTCTGAACATACATATGCATATATACACATATATAATTGCACTTTAATTTCTTTTATTGCTTTCCCATCCCAGGGAGAGATTGACCATGTCAGAAGTGGCCAGTCACGGGAAGCCCTTACCCTCTGCTGAGAGAGAACAACTGAGATTAGAGCTGCAGCAGCTGAACCACCAGATTAACCAGCACACCCAGCTTCGAGGACTCGAGGTACCAGCCTAGACCTGGTTAGGGACTTTGAAGGGACTTTTAAGAGATTGAGGGAAAAGTTGACAAATTACAGAGGCAAACTTATAGGTGCCCCATTCCAGTGACAGCCCTCTGTGGAATGATTTAACTGTTCAAGTATCTAAACTGTATTTCTTTGAAACTTCAAGACATAAATAAGTTCCATTATCTAGAAGACATTTTGGTTAATATTATTAAGCAAAAGGAGTTCTGGAGATTAAAAACTATGGTAATGAGAAACAAATGCTTAGCTTAACCCTATTCATTAATATCATTCAACATTAGTATGCCTATTATGTATAACATTCTCTTGTTAAGTTTGTATTTGTATTCTTTTTCTCCAACCTTATCACCTTTTTTTTTTATTTTTAGGGTTGGTTTTGTTTGTTTGTTTTTGCAAGACAATGGGGTTAAGTGGCTTGCCCAAGGCCACACAGCTAAGTAATTATTATTAAGTGTCTGAGGCCAGATTTGAACTCAGCTACTCCTGACTCCAGGGCCTGTGCTCTATCCACAGCTCCACCTAGCAGCCCCTAAACTTGTCACCATTTGTAATTGATTCCAGGAATAATTAATGTTCTTTGAAAAATGGGAGCTGACAAAGTAATGTCCTGTGCTTACATTAATCTTTTTTGTTTAGATTTTGTTTTAGCTAAAGGAACCTAGTTTTTATTTCCTTAACTTAGAACTCCAAATGCCCCTGTGCTTTATGTAGTGTATGTTCCCTGTGGATCTAAGACTCAGCTCATGGGCCACCTCCTCAAATCTTTATCATCCCCCTTAGTTGTGTTCTGTCTCCCTTCAAATTATATTAATTTATCTGTATAAATGCTGTAAACAACTTGGAAAGAAGGGAATTTTATTTTGTCTTTTTAATGTTTTAAATAATGTTTTTCTCATAGTAAACACTTAACAATTATTTGTTGAATTGAAATTTTTTGAAAATTGAAATTTTAAAAGCTTACCTACTTTTATGTATAATATACAATACATCCAATATGTAAAAGATTTTGGAATAAAGTAAATTTCAGGAGATATTTGCTATTTTATTTTTTAAATTCAATAACAAGTTTGTGAAAGGAATATTGGATATTATATGTAACAAGTAATGTTGATGCAACCTTGTGGGAGCATAGATGAAGAATGATTAAATTAGGGCAGCTAGGTGGTACAGTGGATAGGGCACCGGTCTTGGAGTCAGGAATATCTGAGTTCAAATCCAGCCTCAGACATTTAATTATTATGATTATTATTTTAGGTTTTTTGCAAGACAGTGGGGTTAAGTGGCTTGCCCAAGGCCACACAGCTAGGTAATTATTAAGTATCTGAGGCGGGATTTGAACTCAGGTACTCCTGACTGCAGGGCCGGTGCTCTAGCCACCCCCAGACCCTTAATTATTACCTAGCTGTGTGACCTTGGGCAGGCCACTTAACCCCATTTGCCTTGCAAAAACCTTAAAAAAAAAGAATAATTAAATCTTGGCATGCTAAGATTAATCACCCTTGGGTTATAATTTCAATTTGTTTTCTAGAGAAAACCATTAGAAACACTTAAGTGTGGATACTAACATGTTATTTTCCTTCAGGAAAAATAATTGTTGATTGTTTTGAAGAGGAAATTATAACTAACCACAGTCTTCATTTTTATGTTCGGAAGAATAGTTGGGGGGGGGGTTGTTTTTTACTCTTGTGCTGGGGTTTAGCATTCCTGGGATCTGGGATATTGTTTATATTTTACATATTGCTTTTTTTGTTTGTTTTGGTTTTTGGTTTTTTGCAAGACATGGGGTTAAATGACTTGCTCAAGATCATTATTAAGTGTCTGAGTCTATTTTGAACTCAGGTCCTCCTGACAAGGGCTGGTGCTTTATCCACTATACCACCTAACTGCCCCATATCTGCTTTTTGTCCATATCTTAATTCAAAATCTCCTTTGTGTCCCATCTTGTCACTATAATGCTGTTGTGATGAATTAACTCTGCCCTTCTGAAAGTTTAAATTCCTTTTTCTCTTTCGCCCTCCTCCCCCACAAGGTATTTGCAGTCTGTAGATTTATTGTGTAAACTATTCTTTTATTCTGGCAGTTTGTAGAAATATCTATCTAAAAAGGCCATTTATGACTTTACTAACTACTAGTCACTTCAGTCCTTTTAGCCAGACTTCATTAAATGAGCCCCATTGAAAGGGTTGTGGGCTTAGAATCCCAAGAAAATTTTTAAAAATAGGTTGGAATGGGTTATTCTCTACCAGTATGTCCCACTTCAGTTAAAAGAGAACAAACAAATCAGCCTAAATATGGGACATCTGAAGTCATTGTTATTTAATAAATACTGAGTGAGCATCAGGTATATAAAGGAAGGCAAAAACTAAGTGCCTCCAGACCTTAAAATTTACCTAGTGTTTAAAGAGAGAGTCAGTACTTTATAATGTCATCATGTTTTTTGGAAAGATATTAAATAAGTCCTCATTCTCCTAAAGCAACAATCCTCACTTATTCCCTGCTTATTCCTTTTTTGCATGGTGGCTTCTTCATTTAGGCTGTTAGTAACAGACTGCTGTTGCAGAGGGAGACCAGCACTCTGGCAGGCCAGCCCCCTCCCCAGCCTCCACCCCCACCCCCCAAGTGGCCTGGAATGGTCTCAAGTGAGCAGTTGAGTTTGGAACTCCACCAGGTGGAGCGGGAGATTGGCAAGAGAACCCGGGAGCTGAGCCTGGTGAGTGAGCTGAATGATTGCTGCAGTTGGAGAGCTATTGACAGTCAAAGACATGGATCTCCCATTGGCTTCATAAGAATCTGTGCTCTCCCTGTTGGATTATTTTGGATTGGTTTTTAATTCTTTTTTTCCTTCATATTCTGCATTAAGACAAATATCTATTGGAGTTTTCTGCTTAAAGAAACAGAAATTACCCAGAAATATTTAAACGTGATTTTTATATCTAGAACCAAGTTGGGAGGCATAGAATTGGCGTAGATCACTTTAGAAATAGAGTAGTATGTACAAAAGTTATTAGCCAGCAACTTTTCGGTTTTGTTTTCCCATGAGTAATTAGTGACACACATTCTTTATCCATTTCTTCCAAACAGTATGAATGTATGGGATTTCACTTATAGTACTTATGTTCTTATGTTTTATAGTTTGTGGGCCTTTTCTTCCTTTAAAGAAATTTGTAATCTTAATGGATAAAATAGTGGGGTTTTTTGAGCTTTTCAAGTTTGTAATATACATTTTTCATCATTTTAAAGGGGTTTTGTTGTTATTAAATAGTGATAAACTCCTATTGCATGAATAAATTTATCCATTTTGCCTTGGAGCCTATTCACCCTTTATTGCCCATACCATCCCCGACCTTTGATCAGTTCACTGGGAATGAGTAAGAACTGGACATGTTTTTGAGTCTGTGTTTCACAGCTAAATAAGAATAATATCTGGAACAAACTGCGGTTCTGTTCTATCTCTTGTCCATTAGCTTGAGTAATTGAGAGATGATTGTTTATTTCTTCCTCTTTCAAAGGAGAACCAATCTTCTTTGGACATGAAAAACAAATTGGGTTCCAGTAAGCAAGCAGAAAATGGACAAGCTGAACCACAAAACAAGGTTCCAGCTGAGGACCTTGCATTGACATTCAGGTAAAGAAGTGAGCTTTCCCTCTGCTCTTTGTAATTTTCCTTGTCAAACCAGAGGAAGAGTAATTATTTTGGTTTGTGCTGATTTAAGAACTATTCTAAGATCTTGTCAGTTTGAATTTTAATAATTTTGAATGTGTACTTAAGATTGATAAAAAGATAAGATTTAGCTTTCATAACTCCTCTGCAGTAATGATTTGGGTAATTAACCTAAACTTAATGAAATAGTCAAAGGTTTTATTCACTCCCAATTTGTCCTGACTTTCAAATAAATTGTTATTTAAGAACTCCCACTATGTTTATTAAACTTTATAATTCCAAACTTCTCTGTATTTTAAAATTAGATTCAGCTTTAGCATTTTATACCATCAAAAAACAAAAGTTCTTTAGTTGTTGGAAAAAATAATGTATCATACACTTGTATATGTGATTAATAGTTAATCACCAACAAGAATGCATTTTCAAAACAGCTGAGAGTTTTTTCTGTGGAACTGAGAATTCTGCTTGTATATCACCTCTTGATAACTTTATTTCATAGCTGAGTAATCATTTTTCTCCTTCTCCTCATTTTACACTGTTCTTCTACCCTTCTGACTTAGCAGTGAGGTACCGAATGGATCGACCTTATCACAAGAAAACATCAGCCTCCTGTCAAACAAGACCTCCTCTCTGACCCTGGCTGAGGATCCAGAGGGAGGGGGAGATAACAATGACTCTCAGAGGACGGGAGTCACGCCCAGCTCTGCTCCCTGAAATGAGAGAAGAGCTGCTTTCTTCTTCCCTCGTTCAGTTTGTGGAGTAGAAGGGCAGGAGTGGTGTTCATAATTTCCAGACCTCCTGCTCTGCGGGTAACCAGAGAAACCCAGAAACAACAGCAGCAGGTTCGGAGACGATGTGCACAAACACCACTACTGAAAACAAAACCTGCACATAGTTCACATTAATGCGTTTTTTAATTAAAAAAAATGAAAATAAGCAGTATCTGCAAGCAATTCAGATTAAATTTGTTTTTGTTCTGTGAATGAACTTTATTTTAATAACTTTGGACGCCTTGGATCCAGGGCTTTAAAAAAAAGAAGAAGAAGATATTATATATATACTCTGTTTGATTAATTGTATGATCTTAATGAAGTAGGTTTTTCTTTTATTTGGTATTATTACATACCCAGTGTATACTTCTTACCCACATCCTTCTCTAACTTGTCTCTCCCCACCCCCCCCACTTCCCCCAAACTAAAAAGCACCTGGACTCCTTGTGTGAATTATAAGGTGCAAAAAATCGGTTATTGACTGTAATGTCAGAAAATGTGCAGTAAACTTTCTTTTGACAAGATGGATTGTTTTTGTTTTCATGGCAGTCATACCTTTTTTCCTTTGTTTAACATCTTGCCTTTTTGTATCTATATTTCATGCCATTCATGCAAGTCTTAGGTTATCTTTGCCCTATAAGTGATCTAATTATTAACAGATTGCATAGCCTCATCATTGTCATTATTAATAATACCAACTTTTTCCTTGAAATAATTAGAATACTGGTTCACCTTCTAAAATACTTAGCCAGATTATGATGAAAGCCAATTGTAGCTTAGCCCTGAAAGCAAAGGATATGCTGATTTTCTTCAGCTAACCAGATTTGAGATTTATTGCAAATATTGAGATAGTGCCTAGAAATTTGGAGCTCTGCTGTTGGTTTCTGAACTCCATTTGAAGTCATGGTATATTCAGGAACCAGCACATTTTATGTGATAAAATGTATCACTTGATTTTAACTGAAAATAAATTTAACATCTAGTTCCCTTTTATATGCCTTAGCTTTTTGGTTTGTTTTATTTTCTCTTTATGTCTTGAGGAAATAACATTGGAGATACTGAAAACTCTTTTATTTTCAAGAAAGTTGAAAGAAAGCAAATTGCCTGGCATTTAGTGATAGTCCGAATGGCTAATCATCTGTTCTTCTTGGGAACAGTTATCAGAAGTAGGTAGTTTAATACCAAAAAATCAGGTTTAGCAAACTTTACCTGGCCATAATTTTTAAAAGTTACTCTTTACTAAGCCATTGAAAGGAAGGAAAAATTTTTCTTGCCAGTCAGTTAAAAGAACATTTAGTTATTGCTGCACATATTCTGATGTTTTAGATCTACCTTGAGCTGAAAATCTTTAAATCTGATGCTCATTGGGGATAAATTGATGTGTCACCCTTTCTTCCTTCCTATCACCCTCTTTTGGCCTGATTGTTTTATTTTCTTTTCTGTATTAGACTACTAAATTGGAAAGCACTGGTTATGTAATAAGTTACTGCATTGCTTTGGTTGGGTAAAAGCAAGAGTTAATATTTTTCTTGTTTATTTTTTTCTTAACCCTTAACTCCTGCTAAGGTCTTAGCAACCTTGGGCTAAGCTTTTTGTCCATCATACTGTTAATTGGGGGGGAGGGGGGAATTGATACAGTCCTGCCATTGCCTACCAGTAGGAGAGTCCAAACAGAACACTCTTTTGAGTAGCAATTATTTAATTTGCCCAGTCAAGGCACCGCATTTATATACTATTTCACATTGAATTTGATTATGCCCTACAGACCTGGCTGGTCAAGGATTTGATATACACATATTGGCTTGGGATTCGAGCTTTCTTTTTTATTTAAATAAAAATTTATATATATTATATATATATACACATATACATAGTTATATCTGTATATATATTAAGTATGTTTTAAGGATTTTTTCGCATGAGCGCAGCTGTTGCGATCAAATGTCCGATTGGGAGGTAGAAGCACTGAACTTGAACAAAAACTAGACCTTTTTTTTCCAGTTAATAGCCACATTTTTTTTTTGTTCACTTGAAATTTCTAATTTTCTGACCTTTTTAACTTTGACTTTAGAGTAGTAAATTTAGCTCCTAAGTTGATTCTTCTTTTACTACCTATTTTCCATGGGGAGAAGGAAGAAAAACTTCTATATCCCTGATGGATTCTCAAGGTTTCTACAGTTCGTTTTTCTGTACCAAAAGGCAATGTGTAGATCTTTCATCAGAGAATAATTTGGATAAATCTTTTTTCTCATTTGGACATGTTAGATAATTCTTTGATTTGAGAAGCAAGTTGATTAATTTTAGAAGTTATGGTGCATTCCAAGGGTAGAAGCAGCTCTGTAGAAGTTTTAGGGACCTTGATTGTGTAGCAGCACAGAACAAAGGCAAAGATCCATATGGAGGTTTTCTTTGAGGGGAAAAATAGTGAGTTCTACTGCTAGTGCAGCTCTCACTAACAGAGACGTTCTTTAAAATTTTTTTAAAAACTTTTTTTAGTAATATAAAAACATTTTCCAACTCGGTTGAATTTACACTGTACATCTATGTGTGTAAACCAAAAAATTTTATTGTTTGAACTTAAATTTTTAGCCACCATGTTTTTATTTTAAGTAAAAAAAAAATCTCTGAGTTACTGCATGTATTTACTGCTTCTTATTCCCTATTTCCATATTTCAAAGAAAACTTTGGATAGCTAGATGATCACTAAAACTATATTCATAACTTGTTTACTCCAAATCCATCTACTTTTTCTCTTTGTACAGCAACAAAAGAAAATCCAAAATATTGCATATGGTGGTTCTGTTCCTTCCCATAATTTGTATTCATGCTGCACTTTGTACAGTGTCCTTGTTGCGATTAACTTGGCCAGGTGAATATCCTATTTGGTCATAATGTTACTTGGTTCTTAAACTAGTTTTTGTTACTATCTGCAAAAGGCATTGATTTTTTTTTCTCCTCACTTAGGTTAGTTTAAATTTCTGATTGTCTTTCCCCTATTTCCTTGGAGAAAGTAAACAGGTGAAACCAGTCAGGTTAGAAATATAGTTTACAAAACTTTACACTTTTTTAGAAAATTTAAATTCTTCTGAATACTACTTTATAGTCTCTTCCCAAGATTAAGTTTCCTGGGAAGTATGAGAAACTCTGTAAATATGATTATAGTATACCTCCACTATAAGAACTGTTGGTTGATACCATGGTTCCTTAGAAAAAATGATTTTTTTCTTAATAGTAATATTTCTTCAGGGTTTAAAAAAAAACATTCATTTCCTGTTTCTGTTGATGCAGTCAGGTTAATGGGAAGTTGGTTTGCTGATGTGTACCAGGAAAGTAAAATTTAAGGCATGACCCAAAAAGAGGCTTTTTTTGCCCAACAATTATAGAAAAAGCTACAGAGACTTAATTAAAGGTGAGCGGATTAAGGGCAAGACTTTAAAAGCATTGCTCTGTGATAATTCATCTCTTCTTCAGCTAGCCAGAATAAGAGTTTCATTGTGATAGGGGATGTTAAACTAAGAATGCTCCTTCAGGATTTTTCACCTGTTATCTGGAATGTGATTTTTAGATCTGATTGTTCTTAAATATGCAATTTACTTTACCTTAATATTTAAAAAAATATATACATCACTTAGGATGTCTGTAGATTTCCTTCCTTATGTGCCTTTTGAAGAGGGTTCTGAATGAGGGTTCATTCCTTGTGACTTCCTAGTTAAAAGGGAGAGCCTGTGTCCTCCAAAGCCCATACCTAGAGGAATGTTTGAGGACACAACCCTGTCTCTAAGGCCAGCCCCAGATAATCAGCCAGATAGTAGGAAAACAGATATATTTGACCTAGTACTGTGGGGGTGATTCTTCTTCCTCTCCTTATCCATCCCCTGTACCTCCCCCCCCCACTTTTTCATTTCATTTATTTCAGAAAATACAGGAATTGTTTATGATTCTCACTTGCCACCTTATTATTTATTTAATGCCATTGCATTAAGGAGTAGGAATTCTAAAAACATCTCAAATTTTGCAGCACTGTGCTTAGGTTTAATCCAAAATATAGTTCCTCAGCTGCCTGGTTTCTTTTGTCAGTTTTCCATTCTGCTTGTTCCCTTGGCTCACCCACCACCCTGCCCTCCCTGATCGTGCAACAGTGACAGCTTGCTGCCTCAAAACAGAGCATTCAAATGAATTCGCTTAGCCAATAACTTCTGTGAAGTTGCCTTTTCTAATGGTGTTATTACTCAGTGATGCACAAATGTGGTATTGCCCTACTGGTAGGCAAACAAAGGTCTGATTAAGAATGGTAGCCTGCTATTTTCTTTAAAGGAGAGCCAAAGACTTGTGCTTTACTCTGTTTTGGTTGGGGGGAATTAGTAGCCTTTTTTGATTGTGAAACCGAAACCATTTAGTGTTTATGAGTTGATAGTACTGTGCAAACAGATGTGTCTGAAGTTAACTGATAAAGCCTTATAAAGTGTAAAGAGAGTGAAAAGTCATTCCTTTAAGCCGATTAATCTGATATCTTATTACAGTAATGTGTTTTAAGAAACTCATTATATATGTCTTACATTTCTTTGTGTACTCTCTCAACCCTCTTGTATATAAAGGAAAGAGAGGCTAATATCATTGTATTCAAGTCTTGGGACTCTGGGACTCGACAAATTGATTACTGAACAAATCACTGATTAGAAATGATATTAAGAGACATCCAGCCTAGTAATAAGCAAGGTATATTTGTGTTGCATTTGGTAGAGTTTTTTACAAGAAGAAATGGAGTTAATATGTACATAGGTTCTTTTTACCAAAGAGGACAGAGTTAACATTACTGATCTCCCACTAGTGAAGGAAGGATCATGTAGTTGTTGAAAATATACTCTAAGAAACTTAAGACTATTTGTCACCTCTCCTCACTTTTTCCCTCTTTTTTTAGGGAATCCATGTAAAAAAATCTTTTAAAACTCCATTGAAATTTTTTTTATGGAAAGTATACATAATTTAAATACTCCCTGCCTCAATTCCTACAACCTCTTTGTATTCTCCATAAAAATAATTGCTCATTCTGTCACTGAGGTTTCTGTAGTGAGCTGTTACCTTAGATTCTCTTTTCCTAATGACAGAAGAATCCAAGTGTCAGTAGTGTGTGGCCCATTTTTCCTATTTCCCCAACACATCTATCCTTAATCCACATGGGTTTATCAGTATAGAACTGTCAGACTGAAGAACAATGTAATCAGAACATCCAGGATATAATAAGCTGCCTCTCATTATAGCATTACTTTGCTATGCTATCTATCCTTAGTTTGCCTTCATTCATTTTTTTCCTTTCTGCTCTGACACTGACAAATTAAATTTCAATGTGATAATTTTTGTGTCCTCAGATAATCTTATATTCATTGAGTGGTTCCCTGTTTTTGCTTTTTTTAACTTGGTAAATTTTGCTAAAAAGTCTTAAGTTTTTGTTTAGATGTATTGGATTTAACACAAAGTATTCTTAAATCAGCTTTTTAGTCACTGCAAGAGTATTTTTAATGGGAAATTTGCATTTTTTTTAGAAAGAACTGCTAACTTTGAATACTTAAACTTTAATCTTTTAGATTTTAGATGATCACTAAAAACAAAAAAAATTGTTTATTTGGATCATTAGAATCCATAGTTGGCTCACTAGTATTGGATATTAAATGATACATTTATACTATTACATTATTGTTTTGGTGATAAGGAAAATATCGCATAAAATATCTGGAGTAAGAACTAATTTCCCATTAAGAGGACTTTTCTGTACTGAATGGAACAAAGTGGGTAACAGCCCTTTGAAATCTAATTATGAAAAGAGACAAGTGAGATGTGCATATGCTATGTATATAACTATTAAGCTAATTTTTTTTGAACAACTATTTAAACTCTAGCACATCTTTATCTGCCCCTGGATTTTCATCCAGATAATGAATTTCTTCCAGGCCAAAAGCATGGCACACCCTTCCCTTCCTTCCTTAACTTCTTCCCACTTCCTACCCCCAATCCAAACAAAAAAGAAAAAAAAGGCCTTAGAGTAATAACCCTTTCTTTGGACTTGAGAGAGAGGCTCTATTTTACTAAAAATATCAGGTGTCCAGAAATGAATGTGCATCAGATGAAAAAGATAAACCTGTGGAATGTTTAATCTTTATTATAAAAATTTGATGACTGAGTTCTTCTGTTGAGGTCTCAGTCTTGTTTGCAGAACAGGAGAGGGGAATCCCATTCTTAGCAGGCAAAGCTTCTAATTCTTTGGCATCCAAAACAGAGTTTGCACTCAGTCATGTTAACAACTGGAAACTATCCTGTGGCCCTTTCTAGCTTAACGTGAGGCATAAAATTTATTGCCTGTAGCTACCTGTAGCTATCAGTAGTACTATCGATTGGCTTGATTCCTCTGCTTTGATATGACTGTAATTCAAAGAGTATGTATCTGAAACAGCCCCTTAAAAAATTGTTTTGTTTTCTGATTTAAGTGGTTAAGAATTTTCATTTTAGCTTGTACATGCCATATATTTTTCTTTATGCTACTAAGGAACCTCCCAGGAAAAGGCTACTCTTTTCCAGGTACATCAATTCCAACATTTTTAATGCTGTTTTTCTTCCCTTATGGTTACTGGAACTTGAAATTATTTTTCTTTCCTTTTTTTT
Source organism: Macrotis lagotis (assembly GCF_037893015.1). Lineage (NCBI taxonomy): Eukaryota > Metazoa > Chordata > Mammalia > Peramelemorphia > Peramelidae > Macrotis > Macrotis lagotis. The sequence continues at coordinate 67,145,540 of NC_133659.1, read as the reverse complement.
ATTCATTGGTCCAGGTATTATGGTCATTTTTCTTCTGGATAGTTCTCCAGTTTGGGGGAAGATAAAAGATCAAGAAAAAAGGGTTTAAGATGTAGTAGTCATGGGATAAATTTTTTGAATTTCAAAACAGCTTTCTAGTTCTGAGGTTCCTTTTATGGTATATGTGGTTCCTTTTCCCTTTTTCCCTTTTCTCTGACTATGGTTATTTGGTCTTTAGGCTCATACCAGTCTCCCGAGACATTCTGCAGTCATTATCACCTTTTTGGGTGGAATTTATTTTATTTTATGTTGTGGTTTTTAAAAAGTAATTTTTTAACATTGGTGCATATATATGCTTGGGTTAGAGCTCATGTAATTTACCAATCGTATTGATTGTATGTGATTGTGCCCTGCAGAGGTATATTTAACAAAGCAAAAATAAATTGTCTAGGTTAATAAAGGAGACCATGAGATTGGAGTCAGGTTATAAGTGACTTCACTTATATCTAATCACTTAGAATTTTGGATAAGTGAAAATTCATACCTACTGTTCTAAATCAATGTTAAATAACATTTGTTAAACTTTTGTAGTGTGCTTTCTCCCTACCCCTTTTTCCTAGACCTCAACTCCCTACTCTCTTCCTAACTTACCTCTTTTAAAAAGAAAAAATAAATTCATTGAGCCTTACAGCAGCAGCTGATTGAGAAATGTCTGAATTTGCTAAATGATAATTTCTTTTCTCATGTTTCAACCCCCCCCCCAAAAAAAAATGAGTAACTAGTATTTAGTATTTATGGGTGAAATTTGCAATCTGTAAAGTTTTCTTTAAATTCATTTGAATTTGGGAAAACTGAAAGTGGATGTAATAACTTATCTTCTAAAAGTCCTTTTGGAATAGGAGAAGAATGGTACTGTTTGAAATAGATACTTTTTTTCTTTCCTATGTTTTAATCCATTTATGTTTACTTTTTTTCAAAAACCTTTTAAACATTATATGAGGTAAAAAGGAAGAAACAGTAGTTTTGAATGCAATGGGCAGCAAGCAGCAACTTAACTGGGTCTCCAAAAGTTCGTATTTCATTTATTAAAAGTTTTTTCAGTTATAGAGCCAATTTTTTTTCAAGTTTATGTTAGGGGGAAATTGTGTGCATGTTGTTCATATAAAAGATGCCACTCTTCTTCCTTTTCTCCATTACCCTTAAAACTGACTCAGCCTCATGTTGCTCCTGTATAGTGTTTAATGCTCCTTTATGAATTGCAGATAAGAGAATTTATTTTAAGAAGTAGAAAGGAGGTGATTCACCTTTTGGTTTGTAAATATCTGAAAGTGTCTTCAAGTTCTTATCTGCTTTCTGTCAGCATTTATATTAAATGATAAATTAATGAAAAATGTGTCGTCTTTTTTTGGGGGGGAGGGTAAATGTGCCTATAATACTACTATTTTATTTTGATATTGGGAAATCATTCCATATTTATTATGCAGCTTGACTCCAGAATTTTAAAAAACAGGAGAAGCATTACAAATCCAAATCCTTTTAGATAAAATCACAAACAGGCAACCCCAGACTTAGGTTTAATAAGCCACCAGTACAGAGTCCTACATGCCGCCCCTGTACTATCCTGAAGTGTCCGACTTGTGTTGGTTCAGAAAACAACATGTTGGCAGCAGAAATGTTTGTTGAGCAATATGGAGGACATCTTGAGAAGGTGAAAGAACTTCCTGGGCTTCTGAGAGGCTGTGGAGAACACACAAGAATGGGGAAGATCACAGCATTGACAGATGGGCAATCTGAAACTGGGGGGAGGGGGAGAATAAAGGGGAAGATAATTGCTTATATTGATAGGTTGTGGGATTGGGGTGTGACTTCCATAAAGAAGCTCATAGATGGGGGGGAGGAACTTAGATTCCAGTGGGGTCTGAAAGGTACAAAAAAAAAGGTAAATAAAAATTAAAGAACAAAAATAAAAAACAATTAAAAAAGGTAAATACACTTTTGAGGAGAAATGAACAACAGCCACCTGCCTAGGGAATGTCTTCAAACAAGAGGTAACTCGGGCACTGAGAGATTTTGAGAGGTGGGCTTGATTTTTGGAGAGGAGGGAAATAAGTGAGGTTTATGTGAATGGAGAGAAGTAGAGGCACCAGACTGAGTGAAGGTGGGGTGTGTACCAAGAAAGAAGAGAAGGGAAATTAGTGTGGAGGTCTTTAAATCTTGGACTGAGGGGATTTTAGCCTAGACTAGAGCAATGGGGAGCCTCTCAAGATTACTGAGTAAAGGAGGTACTTTGTTGCCCTATAGACTTGGAGTAGTTGTGGTAAATCACCAGTCACTTGGTTGGTGCGGTTCTCTGATACTGAAGGATGACTACTAGGAAATACTATTTTGGGCAGCTGTGTAAGAGAGACAGGAGTGGGGGAAACTAGAAAGAGATATTGGGATAGAAACTAGACACTGAGAGATATATGTGATAAAGAAGATCTTGTGTAACAGCATTTGCCAACTATTGAGATGTGAAAAAAGGAGAGTTAAGGGACCAATATTCCAAACTTAGATAGCAGGAAGTAGGAAGGTTGGAGGGGAACCTGATGAGTGAGATGCAGGATAAGTAGAGGCTGGAGCTAAATGGATTTGGTAAATATGGCAGATGATAAAGGAACTCTTTGGAGCAGAGGAGATTACTTTGGGGGAGAAAATATGGGGGCCAAGCTTATCATTTGAGAAGGCTGAGAATTGTAAGTCCAAGCCAGACCCAAACGGAAATCATCACTATCACTTGTTTATTCCAACCACCTAGAGAAAGTCCCTTTTTAATTTTTTTTTTTAGCAGCAAGCCTACATTTGCCTTTCCTACCATTATTCCTGATTTCTGAGTCTGAATATAACAAGTCTATTTAGTTTTTCATCTTTTGTACCTTTTTAAAATCTAAGTTGATTTGTAAATTCACTGCATCCACATCAGTCTTCAGATAAAGTTTCCCTCTTGTTGAGATGCTTTCTCTCAATTTTTATTGAGCATTTCAAGATGATGTATTTTCATGGAGCATAATTCATGGGAGCCTACCTTTGTTACTCTCAAAAACTTTGAAGTGTTTCCCAAAATTTGGGGGGCATGTCAGATTAGTCTTGAATTTTACATTTTCTATCAGAAACCCTAGGAAGAAGGGAGGGTGGGAGTCCCAGCTTGCATATACATATTACAGCAGAACCATCAGATTTTCCCCAACCTGAATAATGATCAAGAGACTCCATGAAATTATACAACTTCCATTGTGTAGTCATGCAGAAGTCCACGGATGATAAAAAAAAAATATATAGGGAATTCAGGGAGGCCTCTGTAAATGAAGGTAAACACCTCAGGCAATATCTCCCCACTAACCCCTCCTGCCAAGGGAGTCAGTCTACATGTGTCTACAAGGCTCACTGGAGATCAGTGTGATACAGTGATCTTTAAGACCAGGACATCTCAGTCCCAGGGAATCCAAGCTACCTCAAAAAGCATAGCAGACTCAGAAGATCAAAGATCCAGGGAGGTCTGTCCCTGCATGGTGGACAGTATCCGGGTGACCCACAGGGTTACTAAGCAAGGTCAACTACCCACTCCATCCCAAAGCCCCATTGGGAGTGAAAGTGGCCCTGATACAAAGCCTCAATTCAGTAAAGATGAATAAATCTAAAGAAACACTAGAATCAAAATTTCTTTAGGTACAGAGTTCTCAACTTGTCACTACAAAACTCCAAGCTCTACAAGGATAACATTGAATTCCTAGAAGAAATGAAACATGCTTTAAAAAAAAAGCTTTGGAGGGAAGAATTGAAATGCAATCGTTTCTCCATTTCTGATGGAGCACCTGCAGTTTTCTGAGAAATTATTAACACCCCTTCCACCTATCACTACAATATGATTTTGTACAAAATCAGGGATCTATGAAACTTAACTCCTTATGGGATAAGATCCAAAGGTCTTTCATCATCTCTGAAGGAATAGAATTGGTGACTCCCATCTCATTTAAGCTGAGAACAGTGAAGGAGCCTGGATGAATTCTAGGCAGCTCCTTATGGGGATAGTGATGAAGAGCGAGGATGTGCCTAGCAAGGATAAGTCTTTGACCTTACCAATCCATATTTGACCACATTCACCAGTCATCTTGGATTAGTCTTGTACTAGAATTAGGGTTCCAGTCTGGGTACCACATTTAAGGCAGTGACAAACCAGGGACCACTGAAAGGAAGGCAACCACAGTGAGTACATCAAGGTCTAGGATGCTCATCTGACGGAACTACGATGCCTTAATCTTGAAGACTGAATGAAAGACATCCTTGGGCTGGGCTTGTTCTCGGCAAAGGCCTAGAGGACAGAAGTAGGAGCAAAAGAGGTGAAAGTGGCAGAGAGGCAGGTATAGATTCTACAGAAAGAAAAACTGTTCTAACAGAGCTCCTAATGGAGATGGCTGCCTTCAAAGATAATGAATTCCCTTTCTTTGAAGATCAAGCAATGGTTGGATGGTCATTTGCAGGGCATGTTAGAAGGGAGAGATGAACAGATTAAACCCTTGAATTGAAGAAGCTTCACCTCAAATTTTGGGGTGCTCCTTGCAACTGTGGAATTGGACCACCTTCCAGAGAAATGACAAAGTAGAGCCAAGAACTCATCTGAGTTCTCCCAAATTCCCCTCCAATCAACTTTCAAATAATGCCTCAGAATGAACTCTGGAGTGCAGAACCAATAAAAGGATGAAGCAAAAACACTTTTCCAGCCCAAAGCGATTTAAGACAACAAGGTCTGTCTCCCTGAAATGAGAGTCCAGTATAGGTGGTCTAGCTGAACTAGCAGCAGGCTGCCCCTCCCTGTGTAGACCTTGGGGGCAGCTTAAACAGTAGCAATGAATCCCTGAGTTCTTGGCCCATGAACAGAAATGGGGCTGGACCATTGGTCAGAAGGAAATCACGGGGACACTTTGCTGGCACTGGTACTCTGTTGCATTCCCAATAGGAGTTGTGGTTCATACCCCAAGGATACAGTCCCACTTCCATAGAGTCACAGTCAGAATTACACAGGGTTCAGCTTCTAATTAAAGGAGTAAAGGCTTGGAATTACAACCAAGAATCATCTACTCGACAAAACTGAATATAATCCTTTAGGGCAAAAAAAAAAAAATTAATGAAATAGAGGACTTTCAGTTTCCTGATGAAAAAAACCAGAGCTGAACAGAAAATCTGATTTTCAAATACAAGAATTAAGAGAAACAAAAGGGTAAACAGAAAAGAAAAATCATAAAGAATTCAATAAAATTATGGGGCGGCTAGGTGGCGTAGTGGATAAAGCACTGGCCTTGGAGTCAGGTGTACCTGGGTTCAAATCTGGTCTCAGACACTTAATAATTACCTAGCTGTGTGGCTTTGAGCAAGCCACTTAACCCCATTTGCCTTGCAAAATCCTAAAAAAAAAAAAGAATTCAATAAAATTAAATGGTTTGTGTTCCTACATGGGAGGATGATACCTGTAACAAGAACTTTGTCTTGGGGCAATTAGAAGTAGACCTAGAAGAATTAAGTGTGAATTGACCATGATGGAATGATATTCCCTCCCCCCCCCAAAAAAAACCCAACAAAATTTAAGGGATGCGCTAAGGAGGAAATATAAAGGTCTGGAGAGATCTATTATAATGGAGTGGGGGATCGGGCAATGTTTGAACCTTACTCTGATTAAAATTGGTTCACAGAGGGAATAGCATACTCAACTGGGTATAGAAAATCTATCTTATCTATAGGGAAGTAGGAGAGAAGAGCTATGTTGGGGTAGAACTGATAGGAGATGTAATTATTTTCAGCGTTTCTGGCTATTCTCAGGATTCTGGATAGAGGCAGTAAGATCTATCCCTCCAAAATTACTCTATTTCATCAAATTTCAAACAGAATTGGCTCAAACTTTCTCATAGCCCAAATGGACTTTAAAACTTCTCTACTGATTAAGCAACTGCTCAGCTTCATTCTTTGCTTAACCCATAGAAACTGCTCATCAGACTTTTGCTGTCTTAAATTGCCTTGGGCTGGAAAAGTGTTTTTGCCTCGTCCTTTTATTGGTTCCAAATTTAAGTAGAATTTAGGTGGGAAATAAGAAACTTCTTTCTAGGACTATTTTTTTGAGTCCTGAGTGTTTTGTCAAATTGGTATCAAAGAGTTTATCAGCTTAGTTATTCAGTAACTACAAAGATCACCAAAAAAGAAACTGAACTCTGAGTATTGGAAAAATCGGTGAAAGTCTTTACAAGAGATGATGAAATTTACCACTTCGTTAGAGAAATGAGAGGCTACTGGGACAAAATATTCTATTCCTTGTTAGACAAGATTTCTATACTGAGTGTTTTTCCATTGTCACAAGAGAAAGAGTTCAGTCTCAGGAATATATGTATTGCAGAGACAAAAAACATTTATATACACATACACCTATATACATATACATGTATGTATATTAAAGAAGCAAGCAGATTTTTGCAAGCATATTCAGATGCAGAGAACACTATCTTCCAATCATTTTTGCCCTGATTTATATTATCACTAAAAATTGTAATAAAATTTATAAGGGAATTTTTGTTTTGTTTATTTTTTAAGGGAAAAAAAAGAAAGCTAAGCTTCCTTCTAGGCTTTTAGAAGAATTGACAAGGTCTCCCCTACATCCCTGCTCCCAGGAGCATACTTGTCATATCCTCTGAGGGGTAGAGTGGGGTTCCCTTAAATCTTGAACCACAAAGTCCCAGGAGGTTGAGTATAAAATGCACCTAAACTCCCACCTCACCTGGATGTGTTTTTGGCATCTCTCTTAGCTTGCAGAAATATCTGCTTATTTCAGCCCAGATTGAAGCACCCATCTCAGAAACATCTCCCTGGACCTCATGCCTATAGTCTTGATGGACTTTCTCCCTCCCATTCCCCCCACCCCAAAAGGCAATGAAAGAAGTTGAAAAGAATGAGAAGTGATGAACAGCAGGGAAAATGGGGGGGGGGAACATAAGAAACCCCTAAAATAAGATCTACTCTGAAAAGTGGTTTTTGATGCAGTTCTTTTTTTAATTCCTTTCTTTTTATTATCTGTAAAAGATGACAAAGAAAGTGTATTTGGGCAGAATTGACTCAAACTTTCTCTGAGCCCCAATGAACTTTAAAACTTCTCTACTGATTAAACAACTGCTCAGCTTCACTCTTTGCTTAACCCATAGGGGCTGGTCATCAACCTTTGACCTCAGTACTCCCCTTCCTGGCTCTATGGGCCACCCCCAACCTCCGGGAATTTCAGTCCATGTGAAGGGAATGAATCAGTGCCCAGTCTCCATTTTCTCAGATCTGAAGAGGATGTTGAGCGCCATGCTTTTTCATGGGTCAGACCATGGAGATGGTGGAGGAAGGTAAGAGGAATGTCTCTCACATCTCCTCAGTGGGATTTCTGACTTCTAAATGATGGCTATCTTACCTTGGGACTGATGACAGCCCTAGATTGGTTCATTGGTTCAGAGGATTCCTTTACTTTCTATACACCCAAAGGTCTTTTTGGAAGGTGGGATCCTGAAGAACTTCATCCTGGGAGCGGGAAGCTTTTTCATAGAGTTTCTGAGTATGCGTGGTGGGCTTGTACATGTCCAGCCTGAGAGACCCCTCACTTTACAAATGAAGAGTAGCATAGAAGTCATTTTTATGGAGGAAGTCATTACTACTAGGGTATTCCCTTTGAGAAACTACAAATTTGTCAAGGTTTATCTCTAATATATTCCCTCTCCTCTCCCCTTCTGCTATGTTGTTGGGTTGTTTCAGCCTTCATGACCCCATTTGGGGTTTTCTTGGTAGAGATGCTGGAGTAGTTTGCATTTTCCTTCTCCTGTTTATTTTACCAATGAGGAAACTGATGGAAACAAGGTGAAGTGATTTGCCCAGGTCACCAACTAGTAAGTCTGAGGCCAGATTTGAACTCATGTCTTCCTGATTCTCTATACTATTTTTACCTCGCCATTCTTTTCTGCTACCTTCTCCCAACTCGCAATGCATTCTCCTCTTCTTGTTTCTAGACTCTCATATCTATGTAGTCTTATCATCCCTTGTAATACCCATACAGCAAAGTCCCCACCCTGAAGCTTAGTCAAAGTACCATGCTCATTAAAATTGCCAACCAAAAGGGATCTCTAATTACTGAACTATATAGGGTGAGACATTTTTTAAAAATCTTTTGCCTTCTTTGTACCAACTTCTGAAAGGTTGGATATCTTGTGTGAAGCTTGCAAGTCCTCCCCAGACTCCCTTCCCACTATCAAGGTGTTCCAAGGTAGGGAAAGCTGTGTCAGTTTAGGGGTAGGATGAGTCAGTGGCCAGAATTTTAGAGTTTTCTCTCTAGATCTCAGTACATGTTTACATAATTGGTTCCAATGTTTAGAAGATGCCACTTGGATGATATTGGTCCTCAGAGATTTGAGTTTAAACAGATTCCATAGCAATGTGACCCATGTCTTTTTTGAAGCAAGGTATAAGTTACCAGAATCATAGAAGGAGAAACTGAGATACCAAAAGTCTTGCCAGGATCCCCTAATAAGCTGGAGGCAGAGTTGTGGCATTGATCCCTTGGGCTAGGGCTTCCTCAGCCAGATTCCCCTGTGGTTCTAACCTCTTGCCATTCTCTGATGTCAGCAAGGAAGACCATTTTCTTTTCCCTCTCCATTTTCTGGACTTTCTTCTTCTTCAAATGGCAGAAGTCATTTGACAATACAGTCACCAGCACTCTATCCTGGCTTCCTCTGTGTGTGGCTTTTTTGGAGTCCTTGAGAAGTTGGCATTCCTGAATGAGTCGACATAATAGATATTGGGGGAAGAAAGACTCAAGTTTCACAGTTAAGTTTAAATGACCCAAGAAGTATATTATGAAATGAAATGATGTATGTAAATTATGTTTGTAAATGCTCGATGATGATGATGATGATGATGATGATGATGCAGATGCAGAGCCTAAGGGTCCCTAATCACCAATACTCCAGGTGGTCTAAGAAGCCTGTGATTCAATAGTCTTCTCTCCCCTTCTGAATTGATTGGATCTTGGGCCCCAGGGCCAGTGACAGAGATGAGAGATGTTTCTGCATTTTCTGTTGAACCTTGTGGCAAGTTAAACTACAGAAATAAAGAGTTGTAGAAGACTTTAAGGGAAAGGAAGTGAAAGGTCAACAGAACCCTGGATTGATAGGGAAACCTTGACTTCTCAGATTTATTTGTGTGGCCCATATGACTTTGCCTTTCTATCTTCCCACCTTTCCTATATTAACTGTGCCTGGGATCAGGAACAAATAGAAGGGAGAATGATTAAAGAGATTAAATTACATGGTGCCTTAGAGATGACCTTGAACAGCCTCCCTACCTAGAGTGTCTCTGGGCCACACAGGTCATTTCTCTGATGAGGGTTTATCAGCTCAAAGCACAGGAGTCTTCTTTTTAGACTGCTTTAATTGAGCATAACAATGCTGCCCTTTCATTTCTAGCCTTTGCCCCTGGGTAAGGGCGAGTTTTCTGGGGCTAAGCAGGACAAGTTCTAGCCCCTTTCTCCTATGAAAGTCTTCCAAATAACTGAACTCAGTATCCCATCCTCTCCTCCCTCTGCAGTTTTTGTCCTTTGTTCCCAAAGAAGACATGACATCAAATAAATGAGGTCATGACAAGCCCATAATTTGGATTTAAGTGGGGAGTATTGTGCAAAGACACCCCTTCCCAGTCTGTAGGGTCAGGATGACAGATGTTGGCCCAGAAAGGATGTTCAAGGATCTGAAGAGGGAGAAGGAGTTGTCAGGAATGCAGGGAGAATGATGTAGAGATATCTGAGAAGCAAAGGTCACGAAGTTTAGGAAGTTTGATGGAACATTAATACAGTTTCTGAAATAAAAGGGTAGGAGTTAAGCAAAAAAGGAAGATGGAAGCATGTGTTGAACTCCTTAGCAATAAATTTTAGGCCTGTGGGACTTTTACATAAATTAGGCTTCAAGTGTTCTTCCGAGATCCATTTTTAAATCCAGTTAGGATTTAGTTCTATTCCCTGGGATTAGAGATGATCCAGTTGCTTAATAAGTTCCAAGGCTAAAAAAATCAGAGCCTATTTCTGTTATCTGACCAGAATGTCTGAGAGTGAAGGCACCTTAGCAGCCCAAGAATCCTTTCTACAAGAGACCCCGCTTTGTCTTTGTTTGGACTCTTCTAATGAAAGAGAACAGAGCTCAAGGTATGTCCATCCACTTCTGGATGGGCCATGGTCAGGAAGTTTAATATCTTTAATGGGCAAGGTTTCCAGATTCCTCACCTTTCGGGTCCCCTTCCACTGGACATGCTTCCTTCAGTTCGTCAATGTCTCACCTAGAATATGACACCCTTGAGGTCCAACTGATGGCAATGGATAGAAATCTATAAATGCTTATTGATGAGTACAGTAGGACTTTTTTTTTAAAAACTTGTCCCCACCTAACCTCGGCAAGAAGTATAGGAGCAACTTCCAGGCAGATCACTCTATCTATCCGTATGGGAATGTTGACTTTGTTCTGCTTCTGACCTGGACTCAATTGTTTTTCCTCATATAACTTTCTGCCCCTTCTTCCAAAGCCTCCCCACCAAAGGCTCACCCTATTAATGCCAGTTTTAGTGTCCACCAGATTGGCCTAGCCCACTGTAGCTCAGAACTTCAAAGCTTATTTGGATACCCCCCCATTAATGAATTAACGGAAGGAACTGCTAACAAGGAAATTCCCTTTACCAATGAAGATCCATAGTGGTCTTACAATCTGTAGACCTAAGGAGTTGTTTGGGATACACAGCTGTTATCTATAGATCATCTAGGCTTTGAGGCTCTCTAACCACTATACCACACATAACTAACATTTATGAAGCATCATGTGTTCCAAGCACCATAAAAATCTCTGGGTGTGAACTAAGAAAAAAGAAAGTCTCTTCCCTATGTAATCTGGGAAGACAACACACAAAAGGAAAACTGGAGGGGGGTGAGAATCTAGATACCAGATTCTAGATCCAGATTCTGGAATCTCCTCATGGCAATTTAAGATCTTGGCCTTTTTCAACAGTAAGGGAAACTGGTTGACCCATCCCAGGCTTTTAGTCTACTGAAATCCACACATCCTCATCCTATGCGTCAAGAAGATTCATCTTCCCAAGTTCAAATCCAGCCTCTGATTCTTACTAGCTGTGTGACCCTGGGCAAGTCACTTCACCCTGTTTGCTGCACTTTCCTCTGTAAAATGAGCTGGAGAAGGGGATCACAAAGAGTCAGACACCAGAAGGAATCTTCCTTCTGTATTTGTTCAATAAAAACAAAAATCAAACAAACAATCCTACAGCACTTTCTAATTTTTCTTCTTGTCTGGATCTAGGAATTTTGGGTTCTCAATGAGCATTTTTCTCAATCCTCGAAACATCTCCACACTTTAGCCATGCCATTCTTTTGGCCTGCATCTATCTTTTGTACTTAAAGTCCGAGCTTCCCTGAGAGTTTCTGGGAAACCATCTCTGGTTCCTCAGATGCTGCTCCTTTTCTTTCTGATCAAACTCCTTCTCGGCAGCTATGCGTCCCTCCTACAACTGAAGCATCTGTACATGAAAAGGTTCTTTCCAGGGTGTTGTCCACACATCAATCATAAACACTTATTAAGGTTTTCTAGGTGCAAGACTGTCACATATCCTAAGGAGCTCACAGGATAATGAGTTCAGATCTTCTCTAGAATCTGAAACTAGGAAATCCTCTGGTGGGGGGAGAGTAGTTAGGCAGATGAAGTGAGAGGGGGACATTCACTGTGCTCCCCCCTTTCTGTGTTGCTTCTAACCATAGTTAAACTGTTTTCTGACTAGGAGTTTCCTTTATTATTTAGTGGGGATCCATTGGATTTTTGTCCTTAGCCCTAATTTCCCATCATAGTCTTTGTTTTCTTGGCAAAACCAATGAATTAATGCAAACAAAGGTTAAATGACTTGCCCAAGGTCACACAGCTAGTGAGTGTCTGAGGTTGGATTTTAATTCAGGTCTTCCTGACTGCAGGACCATAGTTTATCCACTGAGCTACCTAGAAACGTCTGCCTGAGCACATTGGTGTTTAATAAATTATTGCTTATGGGGGCAGCTAGGTGGCCTTGGAGTACCGGCCTTGGAGTGAGGAGGACCTGAGTTCAAATCTGAGTTCAGACACTTAAAATTGCCTATGTGACCTTGGGCAAGTCACTTTAACCCCATTGCCTTAAATAAAAAAAAAATTTAAAAACAAATAAATTATCACTTACTTAAGTTGATTGAATTGAGAAGACAGCCATCTCTAGTCATCTTGGTCCAAATCTGCCTACTAGACTCAGATCGCTCAGCCCCTCCCCTTTACTCAAATCTAATTCATGTGCTTTCTGTGGCATCACCTCCCAGATACCTTAGTCTTCTTTGAGAATGAAGGACAAAAAAAAAACCATCAGAGGGGGCAGCTAGGTGATGTGATAGATAGAGCACTACCCTGGAGTCAGGAGGACATGAGTTCAAATTTGGCCTCAGACACTAATAATGACCAGCTGTGTGACCTTGGGCAAATCACTCAACGCTATTGCCTTGCAAGAACCAAAAAAAAAAAAAAAGAAAGAAAGAAAAAGAAAAACCTGTCGGGGCCATCAATCAGTCTGTGTCCCCTTAGAATATGTTTTGCTAGAGGTCCAACTTCTGACCTCAGCTCTCCTGGCATGAGGCGATTGGTCCATACTGGAATCTGAGGGCCTCCCCAAGGACAGAGGGGAGGTCTCCTTTTTTAGAATAGCCTCTGATCTCTGTTCTCTGTCCATCAGATAGAGTCTACCTACTATACCGGGGTAATCTTCCTTTAAGCCACAGAATCATATGATCTCAGAACTTGGAAAGGACATGTGGTCCAGTTTCCTGCCATGGCCGGTCATCCTCTGTGGAAGTTCGTCCAGTCTCTGCTGACACAGTTCCAGGCCCCCCTGGGGGGCTGATCTCGGATGAAGGGTTCTAACTGTTCTTTGTGTTCAATGGAGATACATCCCTTTGTAATTTCCATTCACCATTCCTAGTCCCGCTCTGTCCCTTGAGCAACATAAAACATTGAAGAATTCTTCCACACTGAAGAAATTTAACTATTTGAAGTTAGTTATGAAGTCTCCTTTTAGTCTATCCCTTTTTTCTAAACACCCCCAGTTCAGTTAATCAGTTTTCATTTAATATGGTTTCCAGACTCTTTAAAGTCTTGGTCACTCTGATATATGTGTGTGTATATAAAATATATATATCTATCTATGTATATCTATATCTGTATTTCTGTCTATATATATATGTATATATATATATATATATATATATATATATATATATATACACACACACACTATGAATTTCTAGTGTCCTTGAAAATCCATCACTCGACTTGGATCAGTTAGGTGGAATGGTGGATAGAACTGGAAATCTGAGATCAGATCTCTGCCTCAGACATTTATTAGCTGTGAGACTTTAGATAGACAGTTTGTCTCAGCCTCCATTTCTTCAACTGTAAAATGTGATAATAATAGCACTTACCTCATGGGACTGTTGAGAATCAAACGAGATAATCTGTGTCCGGTATGTGCTAGCTATTGTAGTTTATTATTAGCTCTGGAAGTAATACTCCAGGTGTGGCCTACCCAGGACACGATGAAACTTTGGTCTCTTGACCTGGATGCTATAAGAAGTGTTTTCCAAAGGCAGTTTGGGGACCCTCAGGGTCTCCAAGACCCTTGAAGTTAGTCTATGTATGGGACCAAAATTTTTATATTTAAATATAAATATAGGGGCAGCTAGGTGGTGCAGTGGATAGAGCACTGCCCTGGAGTCAGGAGTACCTGAGTTCAAATCTGACCTCAGACACTTAATAATTACCTAGCTGTGTGGCCTTGGGCAAGCCACTTAACCCCACTGCCCTGCAAAAAAACTAAAATATATATATATATATATAAAACATATTTATTTATAATGATATTAAAATGTTTTAATATTTAATAATATAACAGCAAATTATAATTATACTTAATTGGTAATAATATATTAAATTTTAATATGATAACTATTTAGAGATATAACCTGTATAAACAAAAGATCTTTGGGAATCCTCAATAATTTTTAAGAATGTAAAGGGTTTTTAAGAACCAAGAGTTTCAGGACCATTATTATAATAGAATCAAAGAATCTCAGGGTGAAAAGGGGACCTTAAAAGTCACTTCATCCCATCTACCTTTTCTTGAAGGGCCTCTGTCTGGAAAGTCTTGGCATTTTATGGAAAAGACAGAACTAGGAAAAGAGCTAATGGATGTTGTGGGTTCTGTCCTCTGGCCCAGGACAGAGCAATCATGGACCACTGTAAGAATCCCTAGTCCTGAGGACCTCGTGTCCCTCTTCTCTTTCTTATGAAGCTCCCCATTCTATGCAGCTTCTCTGCCCTGGTGGGGGGCAGAGCTGCTCATGGAGCTCTCAGGGTTGTGTATAACAGTGTGCTGATTATGTCAAGCCTTGGAAGACTGCAGATCCAAAAATACTCAGAAGGTTTGGCTTAAAAATCCAGACTGGAAAACCTAAGTGGACTCAGAACGGTCCTCATCTGGATGGTGATATGCAATGCGAGAGGCAACCTGGAGATCTGGTTGAGCATAGCATATTCCTGGGAGACCCTCTCCCAGGGGCCCCCATAAAACCTGCCCTAGATATAAGGTTCTCTCTGTGCCAGCACCTACTCAAAAATTATACTTTATGAGTCCTCATCAGTGAATGCATTTACTTACTCCCAGTCAGTCAATTAGTCAAAGAACACATTAGTTTAATAAAAGATATTTAATTGGGTGGCTAGGTGGTGCAGTGGATAGAGTACCAGCCCTGGAGTCAGGAGGACCTGAGTTCAAATTTGACCTCAGACACTTATAATTACCTAGCTGTGTGGCCTTGGGCAAGCCACTTAATCCCATTGCCTTGCAAAAACCTGAAAAAAAAAGATATTTAATCAAATATATTAAAAGAAGTTACAATTTTTAAAAAAGTCCTATGTACATTTGGGGTATATATATTCTCTCAGTTAGGCCAGGGAACAGGTAGGATGTACCCATGCCAGAGTACATACTAAGAACACATACTTGGAAGACATGTATGTAAGGGACATGGGTGGCCCAGGAAAGCTCTCACCTCCAACTCTAGGGTTGCCAGGGTCCTTGGCTTGGCATGGGGGTCACACCCGGCTCTCCCCAGGGCTCATCATCCCTTCCCAGTCAGCTTCTCTGGGCATTCTGCTCAGCTCTTGGCTCCTGAGTAATAAGAAAGGGTTCTTGAAAAGGCCAGACCAATACCCACATCCTCCACTGCCAAGGCTAATAGCCACTGCATTTAACTTTTGTTGTTGCTCAATTGTTTTCTTGGTGACCCCATTTGGTGTTTTCTTGGCAAAGATACTGGAGTGGTTTGCTATTTTCTTCTCCTTTTATAGATAAAGAAACTGGGTCATACAGCTATTACATGGCTGTGGCCGGACCCAGGCCCTGGCTCTGGCCACCAGCTGCCCCCTCACTGCCCTTAACTAGTCTAACTAGGGATGGTCAGTAAAGGCCAGAAAGAATGACCTCGGGCTAAGAAGAGGTCACCCCAGTCTAATATAGATTCAAACTCCAGGGTTCCAGATCACTATGTAACTTAAGTTTAGAAAATTCTTGTAACTAATGTTTGACCAGAGGCACTTGGGTGGTGCAGTGGATAGAGTGCTGAGCCTGGAGTCTGGAAGACCTGAGTTCAAATCTGACCTCAGACACTTAGAAACTGTGTGACCCTGGCCAAAGCCCTTAACCCTGTTTGCCTCAGTTTCCTCATCTGTAAAATGAGCTGCAGAAGGAAATGGCAAACCACTTCAGTGACTTTGCCAAGAAGACCCCCAAAATGGGGTCATGGAAGAGTAGGATATGGCTAAACAACAGCAACAACATTTGTTTAACCCTTAGTGTTGATCCGGTACCCCTCCTAATCCAAATCAGGCTCGCAACAAATCAAACTAACAGGAACAACTAGGTGGCCTAATGGATAGAGCATCTGCCCTGTGGTCAGTAGGACCTGACCTGAATTCAAATCAGTCTTCAGGCATTTAATAATTGCCTAGCTGTGTGACCTTGGGCAAGTCACTTAATACCATTGCCTTAAAAATAAAAAAAAAATCAAACTAACAAAAAAAACCAAATTCTTCCATATTCCCATCCTTCAGGAGCTATGTGAAGATTAGGTTTACAAAACCCATTTTGCTCCAAATGGAATGGGAAGGAAGCTGAGCAAAGACAAAATCTAAGTGAAGAAATCCAAGTGAAGTGAACTCATTATCTGGGTCCACTCTTGCTTAATTGGTTAACAACAAAGCCCTGAATTTTTGGCCAGCCCCAAACCTAGCAATCGCCCCTATATCTATTTCAGATAATGTCTGTGGGTGGAGAATGATGATCCTAGAACCACTATTACATAGGAAGATGAAAGCTGCTATTTTGACTTTAGGAAATTTTGCAATGCTTTTAATAACCTCCAAAATCTCCAAGAAACAAAGACTCATCTTTTTAACATCAGTTTTCTTCTAATTACCAAGAGGCTACAAGTCAGGGGATAAAACCATTCATGAAAAAGTAAAGGTCACTCAAGGGACAATAGGGAACTGCCCCTTGAACATGGTTAGACTACAAGGGGTTAATTCGATGAATTTCACAGGAGGAATGATGTAAAGGCTCTTTATTGTCAGAATATTGGAAAAGGAGGCATGTTGGTCATATAGTATGAATGAGGAATAACTAGTAAAACCGATTATCAATAGATATCAAGGAAAATATTGAGAGACTGTCCTGTGGAAGGCACAGAACAAGAAGGCGTATGGGTCATGGACGTGTTGGAAGGAGCATTTATATAGATGAAGTCACAAATCCAACAATAGCAAAGTATCGACAACCTGGAGAGTGTCCAGCAGAGGATGATCAGGATGGCAAGGAGACTGGGGACCATATCTTATAAGGATTGGTTGGAGGATATGGGGAAGACACGGGGGGGCTTGACAAGATGATAAAAAAAAGTAGAGTGAACTACCTCAGGACACAGTGAGTTTGTCACCATTGGAAAGTCTTTGAGGGAAGGCTGGATGATCAGTTGTTGAGATTATTGTGGAGAGGATTCCTACTCTGGTATTGGTGGGTCATAGGACCCCAAACTGGAAGGAACCTAAGAGATAGACTAGAAAGCCTTCTTATTTTACAGTTAAGAGGGAAGAACCTTAAACAACTAAAGTTCCTTTCAATTTTGAAATCTTTGATTTTTATATGTCCTCCTTTGCTCAGAGAGGTGCTGCTATTCAAGCATCAGTGAGGAAAGTGCCTTGAATTTCTATTGGTATTCTAGTAGTGGGGATGAGTTTCTTCTGGTTGGACTCCTATATGTTCCCCTTGTAACTAATGGCATAATCAGACCAAGGGAGAAAATGGTGACTAGTCCTCCCCCTGCCCCTTAGAAGATGCCTTATTCATCTAAGGGCAGGGATTGTTTTTTACCTCTTTCTGTATTCCCAGTGCCTAGTACAATGCCTAGCATATAGTATTTTATTACTGATTGACTGATTAAAGGAGAGGCCTGGGAAAGAACAGGGGGAATAGAACCAAGCACCCTAAAAAACTCAACTCACTGAAGACAGCTAAAAATCTGGTTTGTATACTGAGGTAAGATTGAATTCTTGTGTCCTCTACACGACAGTAAACTCCATATTTACCCAACAAGGTTCAGAAATGGAATGCTTTGGCTAATCAAAAGTTCTGGGCAAGAGTTGCCAGATTTTTGACAATTAATAAAGTCATGGTGAAATATACTTCATATTAAAACATGAAATGCTCTTACTCTTCTAGTGTCATTATGTATAATGGGGGAGGGAGGGAGGGAGGGCCCCTTTACCATCTTCAGTGTAGACCAATGTCATGGTTAGAATGTAGTGCTTGTAGTTAGGAAGATATGAATTCAAATCCTGCCTCAGATGCTTACTGACCATGTGACTCTGGGCAAGTAACTAAACCTGGTTCAGTTGGCTCATCTGTAATGTGGGGACCGTAGTAAACCTACCTCACTGGGTGCTATGAAGATTAAAAAAATAATCTATGTAAAGCACTTTTGCAAACCATAGATGCTATTTCAATATTTCTTCTTATTATTATTATTATATTTGTCCTTTGGACCTTTGTACAAGCCTGGAAAGTGCCCTTTCCTCACTTCTCAAATTTCTTTCAAAACTGAGTTTGGTAGCCACCTTTTACCAGAAGCTTATCCTCTTCTTAGTCTCTGGGGTTACCTTCCTTCCCTTTCCTGAAATTACATCACTTTGTTGACTTTTCTGCATTTAGTTTTTCCTAATAGAATGTAAACTCCTTGAGCAGAAAATGCTGTGCTTTTGTCATTGTATCCCCTTGCTTAGTACCCAACAAAACAATTGTGTTTAATACATATTTGCTGATTGAACAAATGAATGGGAATCAATGTTCTTTCTGAAATGTGGTGGTTGTAGCTTCAGCTATGATCTGACTTGGGCAGAGTGAAGGAGGACAATCACTTCCCTTATTCTGGGCACCTCCAATGCCTTTGTGGGGTCCTGGGGATAGACAGTGTTAGTGTAGACATTGCTCTCAAGAAGCTTGCAAGCAGTGGCAGCAGAAGAGAGCACTGGCCAAAATCTGGTCTCAGATACTTAAATTTAATTAGCTTGGTGACCTTGGGGAAGTCACAACCCCATTGCTTTGCAAAAATTAAAAAAAAATTAAATGTAATTGGGAAATATATATATATATGTACATATATATATATATATATATATATATATATATATATATAAAGAAAAAATTTGTGAATGAAAGTGGGAGAAAGGTGGGTGAATTCTGGATGAAACTGAGAAAGATGGAGGCACTGGGAGCTGGTTAGGGAAGGCTTTATGGAGGAGGAGACAGAGATGAGGAAGGGAGAGGGAGAGTCATTCCAGAGATCCGATGACATGAGCAAAGGATGATATGGGAAATGGAAAGACAAGAGGGATTAAGAGGGGTCCATTTTGGCCAAGGCCAAGGGAAGAAGGATGAGGCAAGGTTGGAGAAGCCAGAGGGGTGTCTCGACGGTCAGTATGGGCTTGGGTTTCATTCATTCAGTCATAGGAAGCCACCGAGGGTATCTGAGGAGAGAGCAGACTTCTGTGGGTGGGTGGGACAGAGGAGAGGCAGGGGCTCCGGGCATCCAGAGATTTGGGGGATGACATCCAGGGCCTGCATCTTGCTTGACTGTCATTTCTGCCTCTTCTAGAACGTTGTGTCTTCTTTCCCTGCTGCTGGTTGGCTTTTGTGGCTCTGTGGCTTCTCACTGGAGCCCTATGGGGGACATCTGCACAGCCAAGCCCCGGGACATCCCAGTGAATCCTATGTGTATCTACCGGCACCCAGAGAAGAAACCCTCAGGAGAGGAGGGCCTGGAGCCCAAGAAGGCTCCCGAGCTGACCAACCCACGGGTGTGGGAACTGTCCGAGGCCACCTCTCGCTTTGCCATGGAGCTGTACAAGCAGCTGGCAGACTCTAAGGATAATGGAGACAATATCTTCATGTCGCCTCTGAGCATCTCCACAGCTTTCGCCATGGCCAAGTTGGGCGCTTGTAACAACACACTCAAACAGCTCATGGAGGTAATCTATAAGGGGTCTGTGGTCTGGGCTCCCCCCAGGTGAAGGCCTCAGCCTCTGAGCCCTCTCCCTGGCCTACAACAATTCCAGTACCCTAGGAGGCCTTCCATTTGGAGGAGCAACATGGATGCTCTTTCTTTGTAGACTAGTTTCCTTCTTTGCTCCATCTTTCTCAAACTCAGAGGGCCATGGTGGATGAGGGTTGAATGAATGGGGTTCAGGAAATTTAAGAGATCCCACAGATGGGGTGATGTGGAAGTTCAGAGGTGCAGAGCTGGTCCCTCTACGATTCCCCATGGCTTAGATGCTGTTCTTACTTTTGTGGGTACAAAGACACAGTTTTACAAAGCTGCAATCACTCATTTCAAGTAGTTTTCACTCTGGGGGTGGGGATAGATCATGTGAACAGATTTGTCTATTTGAGGAAAAGGAAGCAAACTTTCACAACTAAGGGTGTCAAGAAGAAAGATTTTCCCCATGAAGCACAGGTTCTCAACCTGGGGTCTTATGAATTTTTTTGGAAATTTCTTTTGCTTTTTATAAAGGCAGACTTTTTTTTTTTAAAAAAATTTAAAAGTTATTTTTTCCATTTACATGCAGACAGTGTTTAAGATTCATCTTTTTGTAAGATTTTGAATTCCCTCCCCTCCCCCTTCCCCACAATAGGGAGAAATTTGATATAGGTTATACATGTATTATCATATTTAACATATTTCTACATTAATCATGTTGTGAAATAAGCATTAGAATTAAGGGGGAGAAAAAAACCACAAAAAAGAAAAAAAACAAAGTAAGTTTTAAAAAGTGAAAATAGTATGCTTTGATTTGCATTCAGACTCCAGAGTTTTTTCTCTGGATGTGGATGGCATTTGAAAATATTTTTATAACTATGTTTTAGTATAATTGGTTTCCCTTGTAAGCCTGTGTATTTCATTTTATGTATTTAAAAGCCTTTTTCCAAGGAGGGGTTCATAGGCTTCACCTGACTGCCAAAGGGACCCAAAGATAAAATACGGTTAAGAACCCCTGCCTAAAGTGTTGACTCATGGAGAAAGCCAGGGATTGAATCAAATCAAATCCAACAAGGATTTTTTAAGTGCTGACTAGGCAGACAATGCTATTCAAGGGATTGAATAGAACTCTCTCTTACTCTGCAAAAGGAGGAACAGCCTTCTTTTTTACTATCTATTCATTAATTAAATTATTGACAACATTAAAAAATTTCTGAAATAATGGAAATTTGAATCAAGGTTTTGGGCTGGGCCATCCAGGAGTGATAAGGGGCAGGGACTGGGGAGGATCCCATCCTTACAAAGACCCACATGTAGCTTATATATAAAATGGAGAAATCAGGTGAAAGGAAAGTCATCATAGAAATCACAGGCTGGTGGAAGATAAAGATCTTAGCATTGTGGGGGTCGAGGAGTAGTTTATTTGGGTAGGGGTTGGTTATATGTATTTGAACCTCATTTTTTTTTAGTCACTAGAAAACCAGCTAAAAAAATCTCTTCCTTCTCTCCTTTCTACCTTGGCTACCTGTAAGGGAGGATCCCTCAAATCTGGGCGACAGATGTTCAGTTTAGGACTGGCATGAGGAGAATTGTTTCCTATCACAATTCAGAATAATAAAGGATAGGAGTGTGGACTGGGCTTTTCATTTAGAATAGCAAGATAGAATTCTTAAAGAAGGAAAGGCAGGTGAAACCTAGCCACGACTATAATTACACCATTTTTGGATTGTTCTTTGTTCTTTGGAGGTAATTGGGGTTAAGTGACTTGACCAAGGTCACAAGTTAGTAACTGTCTGAGGTTGTACTTGAATTCAGTCCTCTTGACTCCACTGTGCCACCCCACCATTTTGACTTAGTTCCTCTATTCATTTTTTTTATGAAGAGACAGAACTCTTCCTAACATAAAGTCTCAACTATAGAGATTGCTGAATCAGACCTGAGTTCAAATCCCGATTCTTCTGATACCTGTATTACCTTTGGCATATTATTTAATCTGTCTGGACCTCAAGTTCTTCATCTATAAATGAAAGGGTTCAACTAGATCAAGGCTTTTTAACCTGGGATCCATGAACTTTTTAAAAATTATATTTTGATGAAAATAAATATTTAAAAATAGATTTCAATAGCTAGGTTCCTTTGTCATCCTATAAATTTTATTTTGTGCATTTAAGAACACTCTCTGTTGGCTTCACCAGGCTGCTAAGATGGCAGAAATCTATTAAGAACCCTTGGGGTTAGATAACAAGGTTAATAATAAATAGCAAATAACAAAATATCAAGGTTCTAATTCTGTTCCTGTGAATTCTTGGGTTCTTGGTTTCTTCAGGTGTTCAGGTTTGATACAATCTCAGAAAAAACATCAGATCAGATCCATTTCTTCTTTGCTAAGCTGAATTGCCGGCTTTATCGAAAAGCCAATAAATCATCTGTACTAGTGGCAGCCAATCGGCTCTTTGGAGAAAAGTCGCTCACCTTCAACGAGACCTACCAGGATATCAGTGAGGTCGTGTATGGAGCCAAGCTCCAGGCACTGGACTTCAAGGTGAGTTGTGTGGGCCATTCCTTCCATCTGCAGTTTTCCCAAAGTGGTGGACAGGCAGCATAATCAAGTGTCCTTGGGTTTGTTTCCCCTGAAAGTTTAGCAGTCTCTTTAAACAAGATGAGCCTGGAATAGACAGATGAGAACAAGCCTGACCCTTGTCATTGTTTGTCCTTCATTTTTCAAAGAGAACCAATGACATCAAGGCATGGTGATGACGTGAGAGTGAATTGGATTTAAGTGAGGCTGAATTGTGAAAATCATCAGCTCCACTCTTGAATCATCCAAGTTGGTGGCAGGACAAAATCCAGACCTCTGGTGATGACCCTTCATTTCCTTGACATCTAGGGGCGGCTAGGTGGTGTAGTGGATAAAGTACCGGCCTTGGAGTAACCATGCTCCAGGTGTTCCACAGCACCTACTTCAGCTGCCTTCCTGGTCCTTGGAACAAATTGTTCTCATCCATGCATTCCGACAGGGGAGAGTCTTCACATGCTTGGGGTAGACCCCCCCCCCAATTACTGGTTTAGCCTATCTGCTGAGATGATTTTACAGGGGTCTTACAGTTTCTTGGAACTACAGGTGAGAGATCCGGTGAAGGATATGGCAAACCCTCACCCCCAGAGGTGCTACTTCCCTGAACACTCCATAAACCCCTGAGGGGACCAGGAGAGTCATTAAAAGAACTGTTTCTCAGGTTTTGCCAATTTGAGGCTTCTCTAAGCAGTATATCTTGCTTGGACCCTAAATAGTTGGGAAAATTTGTTTTATTTGGGTTTGGAAGCTCAATAGCTTCTGTGAAAGACCTTGAATAAAAAAAGTCCACCCAACTAGTTCTTTTACTGATCACCCAAGTTCAAAAACATACTCTGGGTAGTTGTCTTTTGTTATTTTATTTAGTAGACTGGGAAACCGGGTCAGCATAAGAAATTAAATGAGCATTTTTTGGAGTTTTGTGGAAGCTACAGATGGCGAGAAAATGAAAAAGTTTAGAAACTCAGAAATGCATAAGGTGCATATTTAGTATTGTATAATATCAACATATTTTATCTTTTAAATACCATAAGCATACATAATTTCTTCTTCTCTGGTATGAAAATTTTATGAGGATTTTCCAGATCGCTGGGGGCACCCCCAATCTGCAGTAAGACTTGAAAAGGTTGACCTAGAAGCAATCCATGTGCTCAAGGAGTTTGCAAAAGATTGGACAAATGAGATTAATTCATACTGTGCTTATACATGTCATATAAAGAAATGAATGGAGAAACTATGGGGAAACCTATACAGTTCATTTTTGTTCTATCTCTTTAGGGAAATCCAGAGCAGTCAAGAGTGACCATTAATGACTGGGTTGCAAACAAGACAGAAGAGCGCATCACCGACGTCATTCCTAAGGGTGCCATCAGTGACCTTACTGTCTTGGTGTTGGTCAACACTATTTACTTCAAGGTACTTAAAAAGCTAGACGCTTGAGAAGCCCAGGAATCTGTTTTCTCCCCGCTCCCCCTCCCACAGAGACTTGGGACCATCCTCTTTATTCCTGAAGACACCACTATTGAACTTCAATACATTTCTGATCTATTGTTCTAAAGGGGAATATAAAGATAATCAGATAAGAGTCCCTGTCCACTAGGAGAAAAGTCATCAGACCAGTAACTAGGATAGTTTCATGAATATATAATTATATAGAGAAGATTTATAACTATATAGAATAGAACATGAAAGCCATCCGAGAGGTATAAAGGAGGAGCCCTTCTGGAAGATGGTATGATTACTTCAAGGAAGGTGTCATGGAATAGATACCATTTGAGTTGGGTGTGACAGAGCTCAGGTTGAAAAAGTTGGGAGGCCTCTGCTGTGGGCATGCTGCCAGAGAACCATGCCAAGAGTTGGAGAGCCAAGAGAGTAGCTTATGTTCACTCCCAGCCGCTGGGATGGGATCTGAGGAGCAAATCCAATAGTTTCCTCTTCAGGGTTTCCAACTATTAAGAGAGGCGTAGACAGCAACCAAATGAGCACACTAATTATGAAGTTTGTTGGTGTCAATCAACTCTGTGTACACGTGTTCACATGTATGCACAGCTATTCCAAAATCGAGTTAATCAACTCAAGCAACTTCAACAGTGTGCTAATGATGTTGTGTATCACCTGGGTCAAATTAGAAAAGCAGATCCCAGTGATTTTAGAGAACCACAAGTTAACATGCTCCATGGTGCACTGCAGTTTTATTTGTTAATTATTTCCCAGTTATTTTTTAACCTGGTTCTGCCCAGCTCTTTTAACCCTGCTGTGGAACACCCTTTTAGTCTCTTTATTAAAGAATAAGGTGGAATGCTTGCTCACCCCAACTCCAAAGGAGAACACTGTTAGCTAACAGCCAGACTTTTGGTTATGTTCTAGACCCTGGCTATGCCAACAGAGCTCAAATTTTGCAGGAAATTTGGGATGGTTTGAAAGACAGGCCCCAGCAACAGGCAATATGTCTTTATTTGGGAACCAGCCACACTAATGAGGCTCATCATCAGAAGTTTTGCCACAGGGTGGATTTCTCAGTCACAGTAGCTCTTAAAATTTGGGGGTGTATTCCCCACTAGGGAAATCTTAATGTTTTTTTCAGGATATTGAGGTTCTTTTCATTTCAAGAACTCCAACTGTGTCAGTGCATTGAATGCCTATGATGGTGTCCACTATAAACCTTTATAAATTTAGGGTTAAAATAAAATGATAGAAAGTAAGTTTATTCTCTAGGATTTACTATAAAACCTGTAAGTGGAAGCTATCTATGCAAGAAAGAGAAGGAAGTATTTATGTGTAAACAAGGATAAGGAAAAAGTCTCCCAGGAAGGTCAGTGTATCTTCCAGGAAGGCAGTACATCTCTTGGACTTCAAGGTGAGTTGTGTGGGCCATTCCTTCCATCTGCAGTTTTCCCAAAGTGGTGGACACTCATCATAAGCAAGTGTCCTTGGGTTTGTTTCCCTGAAAGTTTAGCAGTCTCTTTAAACAAGATGAGCCTGGGGCAGCTAGGTGGCGCAGTGGATAGAGCACTGGCCTGGGAGTCAGGAGTACCTGAGTTCAAATTCAGCCTCAGACACTTAATAATTACCTAGCTATGTGGCCTTGGGCAAGCCACTTAACCCCATTTGCCTTGCAAAAATCTAAAAAAAAAGAAAAAGAAAAAAAGAAAAGAAACAAAATGAGCCTGGAATAGACAGATGAGAACAAGCCTGACCCTTGTTTGTCATTGTTCGTCCTTCATTTTTCAAAGAGAACCAATGACATCAAGGCATGGTGATGACATGAGAGTGAATTGGATTTAAGTGAGGCTGAATTGTGAAAATCATCAGCTCCACTCTTGAATCATCCAAGTTGGTGGCAACAAAATTCAGACCTCTGGTGATGACCCTTCATTTCCTTGACATCTAGGGGTGGCTAGGTGGTGTAGTGGATAAAGTACCGGCCTTGGAGTAACCATGCTCCAGGTGTTCCACAGCACCTACTTCAGCTGCCTTCCTGGTCCTTGGAACAAATTGTTCTCATCCATGCATTCTGACAGGGGAGAGTCTTCACATGTCATCTCCATCATCACCTTCTTTTCTGACAGTATCATAATGTCACAATATTTGGATGTACAATTTCTCATCAAAGAATATCATCCTTCTACAATGCTATCTGGTCTAAATGAGGATAGTTATCTTCCTGAATTAACATATAACAAGAGCAGGACAAGTTTCCCAGCCTTTTAATCACTCAGGGCTTCCTGAGTTTGTGATTAATGTAGGGAGAGGTGATATTCCATTTTCTTACAATAGGAAGAAAATCAGACTTTTCTTTTTTTTTTCCTTTTTTTTTGGATTTTTCTTTTTTCTTTTTTTTTTTTGCCCAATACAACTTTATTTTATTTTTTATTCTCATTTTGGACAAATTTTTTTTTACGTTAATAAAATATTCTTGTTTAAGAGTAAACAAAATACCCCTCCCCCCATGAATATAGACTTGCTTGGGCAATAAAGGGGAGATAAAAAAAATTAAAATAAAAAAAATAATAGTAATAATTGTAGGTATGACCAAGTGGGGCAATGGAAGAAGCACCAGCCCTGGAGTCATGGAGCACCTGAGCCCACATCCAGCCCTGTAGAACCAACAATCAGTCAGCCATGTGACATGCAAGCCACCCGATCCCCACTGCCTTGAAAAAAACCAAAAAGAAGAAAAAAAAGACCCCAAAATAAAATAAAATAGTAATAATAATAGGGATGGCTAGGTGGCAGTCAGAGCATTGGCCCTTGAGCCAGGAGCACCTGGGTCCAAATCTGGCCTCAGACACCCAAAGATCACCCTGCTATGTGGCCCCAGGCAGGCCACCCAGCCCCATTTGCCCTGCACCCTCCCTCAAATAATAAAAAATGTGCTTCAGTCTTTGTTCCAACACCAACAACTCTGTCATGGGTGGATGGCATTCTTTATGATAAGTCCATCACAAAAGTTGCTTCCATATTTTTCCAACGTTGCCATTGCTGATCGCAACTCCCTCCTTTCTTATTTCTCCACTACCATGTACTCTATTTTCTCTCTCCTTTCACTCTGACTCTGCTGTAGGGTCGCTGAGTGGCACAGCAGACAGATCCCTGGTCCTGGGGCCAAGAAGCCCTGAGACCCCATACCACCCCTTAGGCCCAGCATCCAACTGGCCCCATGGTCCTGGACAGGCCTTCCAATCCCAGCCCCTTGCAAGAAGTAAAAAAGAAAATGTGTTCTATCTGACCACTCTCCCCCCATGGTCCATCCTCTCCTCCTTTATTCACATCCCCACCCCTTCCCCCTGCTCCCCCCTCCTTCTTACTCCAGATGCCTATACCCCATTGAGTATATATACTGGAAAATCAGACTTTTCACCCAGCATATATATATATTTGAAAATTTGTGAACTTTGAGACCCCTACTCTAGTCTCCCTAATGCAGGGTAATTCACAGACCCAGGAGACCAACAGTTTTTAACGGTGGGAACCATTGATCCAATGGGCTGACCTATTGAGCTAGGCTGTGGAGACCAAGGTTCTGTGGGGGTGCTGAAGCAGAGGGCTTGGCAGAAGAATACTGGACACACAAGGCTGTCCACCCGGGCCAGAAGCCAGTAGGGATGAAGAAGTGAACCTGTCCACCCTAGAGGAATGAAGTATATCCCCAGTCATGGCCACTTATGGAAGGGGAGGACAAAGATAGAGACACAGCACAAGCAAATATGCCTGGGTTCAAAACCTATTTCTGCCCTAAAGTCTGTGAACTTGGGCAAGTCATTTAATCTCTATCCTAGGAAACTCTAAGATGATAAACAGTTGCCTCCTCTGGTCTATAATAGTTGCTAAACAAATGTTTGTTGACTACCTACTCTAGCAAAGGAAATCACAAATAGTCCCAAAGAAATCACAAATAGCCCCAAAGAAATAAATAAATGAGGCTGGCTTTTATTTTTATTTTTCCAATTACATGTAAAAATAATTTTCAGCATTCATTTTTTTGTAAACTTTTGAGTTCCAGTTTTCTACCTCCTTCTCTTCCTTTCTTTCTCCCCAAGACATCTGATAATAGGTTATTTACATACAATCATGTTAAACATATTTCCATATTAATTATGCTGTGAAAGAAGAAGCAGAATAAAAGGGAAAAAAACTATGAGAAAGAAAAAACATACAACAAATATAAAAAAATGATAAGTTTGTATTCAAGTTCCATGGTTTTTTCCCCTGAATGTGGATGGCATTTCCATCACAAGCCTTTAGAATGGTTTCTTGATCACTTGTATAGCTTCGTCTGTCACACAATGTTCTCCTGGTTCTGCACACTTCACCCAGCATCAGCTCTTACAAGTCTTTTAGGTCTTTCTGAAATCTGCCTGCTCATCATTTCTTTAGAGAGCAGTGGAGCTCCATCACATTCATCTACCACAACTAGTTCAGCCATTCTCCAAATGATGGGCATCCCAACTTCCATGTCTCTGTCACCACAAAAAGAGCTGCTTTGAGTATTTTTGTACATATGAATTTTTTGTGTGACCTCTTTGGGATACAGACCTAATATTGGTATTGCTGAGTCAAAGAGTATGATCAGTTTTAAAGCCCTTTGGACATAAAATTTCACATTGCTCTCCAGAAAGGTTGGATCCATTCACAACTCCACCAACAGTCATTAGTGTCCCAGTTTTTCCACACGCTCTCCAACGGATCATTTTCCATTTCTGTCATTTTAGCCAATCTGATAGGTGTAAAGTGGCACCTCAGAGTTGTTTTAATTTGAATTTCTCTAATTAATAGTGATTTTTGGGGCAGCTAGGTGGCAGAGTGGATAGAGCTCTGGCCTGGAGTCAGGAGGACCTGAGTTCAAATCTAGTCTCAGACACTTAATTATCTAGCTGTGTGACTTTGGGCAAGTCATTTAACATCAATGTCTTGCAAAAACAAAACAAAAAGTGATTTTGAGAGTTTTTATTTGTGGCAATTGATAGGTTTGATCTTTTTTCTTCTACAAACTGCTTGTTCATATCCTTTATTCTTATAAATTTGGTTCAGTTCCCTCTATATTGAGAAATGTGGCCTATCAAACTGTAAACATCTTCCCCCCCCCCCCGTTTCCCATTTTCCTTTTAATTTTGGCTTCTTTAGTTTTGTTTGTACAAAAGCTTTTTAATTTCATGTTATCAAAATGATTACTATTACTTCTCATGATCCTATCTCTTGTTTGGTCACAAACTCACTCTCTTTGTATCTGATAGGTACCCATGATTCCCTAAGGCATTTATGATATTGTCCTTTATGGCTAAATCATTTATCCATTTTTAGCCTCATCTTCCAACTCCCCTTATTTTAAGGAAATTGATACATAGGATCATTAGACCAAAGTCAAACATGTATTAAGATCAGAGCCAGGATAAAGAGAAAAAGCTAGATAGGGAAAGGAGAGAGAGAGAAAGAGAGAGAGAGAGAGAGAGAGAGAGAGAGAGAGAGAGAGAGATGAAATGAAATGGGACATGTATTAACCTTTACTATGTCCCAGAAACTATGCTAAGTATTAAGGACACAAAGCAAGTTAGATAGTTCCTGCCCTCAAGAAGCTTGTATTCTAATTAAGGAAAGACAACACTTAAAAGGGATAGAACTGGAAAAGCTGGGGAGGGGGGCTGACATAGGTGGTAGCTTGGTTGGGTTAGATGAAGTTAAAACTCACCAAGCTCCTCCTCCTCTAACTCTAGAGCTGGCAAATAGGTGGTACAGTGGATAATCTGGCTAGGAGGAAGACCTGAATTCAAATTCAGCCTCAGAAACTTACTAGCTAGCTGTGTGACCTGTTTGCCTCAGTTTCCTCATTCATAAAATGAAGCTAACAGCATTTACCTCCTGAGTCATCGTGAGGGTCAAATGAGTTAACTGTAAAGCCTACAAGTAGCCCTTATATAATAAACTTTATATAAATTTTGGCTGCTTTTATTATTATCAGTCCTTTTCCCACAATCTGATAAACCCCATTTTGTTTGAGGCCAATGGGAGATAAATTAACCAGCCATTTTAGAGAGGGGTGGATGGGAAGGCTCTAATATTGAACTGGAGGCAGTGAGCGCGGCACTGATTTTATCTAAGGACGGCGCTGCTTCCTTTAGGGGGAAATCTTGGGTATCTATCAAGGGGGGGGCAGGACCAGCCCCAGCATCCAGTTAGGAATGCCAGTGGCAGACCTCCTTTGTGGACGTTTCTGAGAGAGGAGCAGCAGCACCAGCTGTCCGGGCAGCCGGGCCTTAGGCAAGGGGGTCCCCCATTCCTCCATTAGTTTCTTGAGGAAGAAGGCAAGACTTGGGAAAGACGAGGCCACAAGATGGGAAGCCCTGGGGAAGAAGGGAAGAAGGCTTCAAGTTCTAATGGAGACTGGGTTTGGACCTTTCCTTCAAATCTCCCAGGGTCGGTGGAAGTCCAAGTTCAGCCCTGAGAACACCAAGAAGGAGCCATTCTACAAGGCTGATGGAGAGGAGTGCTTCGCCTCCATGATGTACCAGGACAACAAGTTCCGCTACAACCATGTGAAGGGAAGCAGCCAGGTGGAGGTGCTGGAGCTGCCCTACAAGGGTGACGACATCACCATGGTGCTGGTTCTGCCCAGGTCTGGCAAGCCCTTGGACAAGGTGGAGCGGGACCTGACCCCCGACATTCTCCGGGAGTGGCTGGAGGGCCTGGAGGAAACCGTGATGGCCGTCTACCTGCCCCGCTTCCGAATTGAGGACAACTTCAGTCTGAAGGACAACCTGCAGCAGATGGGCCTGGAGGACCTCTTCGACCCAGATCGGGCCAAGCTACCAGGTGAGTGCTTCATACCTTGCTGGCCCCCCAGAAGGGTTCCAAGAGGAATAGGCAGGAGCATGGTGACACTAGGATGGGGGTCCCTCAGGGACAGGAGAGGGCCGATACGAGAAACACAAATAACAGGAGAGAAATGGAAAGGTCTTGACTGCTCAGTCTATCAAAACTGGTTGTGTTCTATAATTGGTTGTAGTTTTATAAAAATTTACCCCACGAACTTCTCTTTATTTTGGGAGGAAGGAAACAAGTATTTATTTATTAATTTGTAGGATTTTAAAAAAATATACATTTCCCCCCAATTACACGTAAAAAGAGATTTCAACATTCATTTTTGCTAAGATAACAAGTTCCACATTTATATATGTGTGTGTGTGTATGTGTGTGTAACTTATTTAACATATTTCATTGTTGAAACAAGTATTTATTAAGAACTATTTATGAGCCAGGCTTTATATTAAGTACTTTACAAAATTTTATATCATTTGATCCTCACA
Source organism: Macrotis lagotis (assembly GCF_037893015.1). Lineage (NCBI taxonomy): Eukaryota > Metazoa > Chordata > Mammalia > Peramelemorphia > Peramelidae > Macrotis > Macrotis lagotis. Next base: position 67,114,441 of record NC_133659.1, on the reverse strand, counting down.
TCATCCCTGGGAGGTAGGTGCTATTCTTATGCCTATTTTACAGATGAGGAAACTGAGGTAGACAGGTTAATTACTTTGCCCTGGGTCCCCTGGCCAGTGTCCGAGGCAGGGATGGGCAACCTCTGGCCAGCGAGCTGGATTAGTCTGGTGTTGCCAAGGCAACTGCAAGCGGGACTCAATTCAATATATCTAGGGGTTTTTTAGGAGTAATTAAATATATGACTGAATATAAGCTACCAATGATATTGTAAATAGCCCTTGGAAGAAAAAAGGTTCCCTAGTTCTGGTCTAAGGCTTTCTAATTCCAGCCACCTCACTGAATGGTGATCCTATTTACTCCTCAAAGCAAATACTTCTAGATGGTGAACAGCCTGCTAACAAGGAGCGCAGATGGATGTGTTGCCCTTCAGCCCTTTCAGTCATCTCCAACCCTCTGTGATACCCCACTGGGGACTTATTGGCAGTGTCAATCCAGTTTGCTGCCATTCCCATCTCCAGGTCATTTTTCAGATGAGGAGTCAAGGCACCAGGGTTAAGTGACTCAACCAGGCTCACACAGCTAATTAGCGTCTGATTGGAACGCAGGAAAATGAGTCTTCCTGATGCCAGCCCTGGTGCCCTGGCACTGTGCCATCTAGCTGCTCAACTGGTATGTGTGTATGTATGGATACACACGCATATGTTGAGACATGGCCCACAAGAGAATTTATTTTGCCTTACTAGTACTATGGTATTTGTTACAAAGACTTCTTTCTTTCTTTTTCAATATCTGTGTGTGTGTGTGTGTGTGTGTGTGTGTGTGTGTGTGTGTGTGTGTGTGTGACATAAGGCTGGAATTAGAAAAATCAAGTATGATTAATGAAAAAAAATTGATTTTAAAAAAGGTACAAAAACAGTACAATAAAGATGTGAATTAGAAGAATGTTTAATAAAATTACCCAAACCAAACATAGAATTGTTACACATTATGATCTAGATCAGGAGTCACTGTCCTGATGCCTTTCACAATTTTGTGCTTTTCTATTTTTCTTTCTGGGATGTAGGGAACTTTAACATTTTTTCCAATGTCAAAGGACAAGGCATTTTTATATCAGGTTATTTGTCATTCTGTCTAGCAGCTGTCGCTTCTATTTACAGGGAGGGTGATGGGTTTTATAGGGGCTGGCCTGCCCAAGATGGTTAAAGCACCTTATATTTATCTTATTTTTCTAGAAATAGTTTTTGTGCTATCCTGCACTTGTGGTCACAGATTTAAATTCGCACGAGCCAGTCTCTTTTGTGTGTGATATGTTGATGATGATGTTGAGTGGGAGAGCTGAGCTCATCAGTCCAATTGAACCAAACAGGCCTTTAAATGCCTCCTATGTGTAGCTCCTGGGCCGTACTTTTTTAACTGGAAGGGATTCTTTCTTGGGAATGGCTGGCCCCCTTTGTTTCAGTACAGTGCTTCTGTTGCTGTTGTTTTTCTTCAGGGATCATCGCAGAAGACCAAGGAAACCTTTTTGTTTCGGATGCATTCCATAAGGCATTCCTTGAGGTCAGTACATCTGTCATCACCTTCTTTTCTGACAGCATCTTATGTTTCCTATAGCTCTGAATTCTGCAGTGCCTTCTTCATGGGTGGCTATGAGGGTGGGCAGATGAAGAGGGAATCTTTCATCCTTATGACCACCAGCGTCTCTTTCTTCTACCATCCTCTAATATCCTTTAGTTTAAAATGTCCCCATCTTTGATCCAAACTCTTCATAGCTTTTACAGGTAACTTCATAAATAATACAATAAACTTAACTGTTTTGGATGACTTGATATTTTGGCCTTCTTGGGCAATTTACTTAGATCTAAACAGGAAAATTCAATGGCCAAATGCATGAATAATGTTGCACATTGACAGTGTGGTTGGCTGAGATAGGGTAGATATTTTTCTTGGGGTGGTGGGGTTAGGTGCTGCTCAGATAATAATACAGAAGCCAACTTTTTACCATTTGGGCATTTGGGGACTCAACAAAATTAAATCACTCAGCTTTTCCCCACCTACAAATAAAGTTTAACCCAAAAGAGAGAATCACTATCAGTATTAGTAAGTGGTTGACAGAGGTCAAGTTCTGAATACAAAAAGTGCGAAGTGATAGGATCTCTAACCTTCAACCCCAAGAAAAATAAAAAAATCTTTCTACTAAAGAGCAAAAGTGTATATGTATGACATAACTTACCTGATAAATCCTGCTCGAGGTCAAAAAACCATTTGCTGCCAGTGCTTCCTCCTATCCCTCCCCCGCCCAGATAAATTTCTTTTTTTTTTTGTATTTCAATCAACCAACCAATCAATAGGCATGTAAGTATTTCTTAGGTGCTAGGCCACAGATGACCATAAGTCACAGAATCAGACTGAAACACAAGCTAATGGTGAGAATGTTGAAAGGGAAGAAGTCTGGGCTTATTTATTTGTAAACACTGAAAGACACTCAAAAGAGAATTCTTTTTGAGGGCTGAGGAAAACTTCCTTCTTTCCCCTGACATCCACATTTTGTAGACAGGTGAGTTTTTATATTATCTTCTCCCCAACAGAATGTAAGCTCCTTGAGGACAAGGGGCAAGGGATATTTCATTCTTGACTTTGCATCTCCATCACCTAGAAGAGTGCCTGGCAGATAGATGGAGGTTTTGAACTGCTTGTGGTTGACTAACATTGAAAAGCAACCAGGGTCATCAAGCTGAACTTCAGTAGGATTAAACCATCCCTGAAACGGGACAGGGTCTCTGACCTTTCAAAGCCAAATATCTTACCAGGGCCTTCTAATGGGTTCACTGTTCTCCTCAGCACAAATCAGGGAGGGGACTATATTTCTATTACCGTCAGTTTTATTTCAAAGTCTGTAGACTTTGATTTTGAATGATCCTAAAAATTTCATCTAATCATTCAGATATTATTGTAGGAAGTTGAAGGTATCAGAAGACATAAGCAAAAAGGGGTCTATTTTTGGGAAGCAGATCCTTTTTCTGGATAGCTATTTTACATTTGTCTCATTATTAAGCTAATTTGGTTTCTCCAAGGGGGAAATTTCCTCCTGTCAGCAGAAACTGAAGGGAATCTAAACTGAGGCTGGCAGACCCCAGGTAGACTCTTCTGAATCCCTGAGGGTCTTTGGAATATCACTGGAAGACACCGGAGGACCAATTTATTCTCTGCCACTGGTTCTCTACGGGTCCCAGAATGGATCCTCTCTGAGGCCCTGAGAAGCCAACATGATCCAGGGTTGGCTTAGGAAACAATCTCTGGGGAAGTAACCGATAAAGCTTCATTTTATTTGGGGCCTTGAGACATCTGCCACTTCAGTATTGTTCTAGTTTCTGTATTTGGCTCTGTGGCCATCGTTAAGAATATGAAACATCCTCTCATCACAATTTGTTTTCACAATTCCCATCTGTGACAAAGTCGTGGTGAAGAAGTATGTGAATTGATGGGGTGTGTGGAAACCCAGGAGAACCTCCAACAGTAGAACAGAGGGCAGCAGGTACCACTAGGAGAGGCCACAATGAACTCAAAATAGCAGAAACTGAATCTTGGAACAAAACTTTTTTTTTTTTGAGAAATCCACTCTCTAATGGATCACCTCCAGAAATTCCCTCATCATTCACCAGGGTAGGAAGCAGGCTCCCTCTTCTTAGGGATCTCACATCCTGTGGGAATGCTTGAGAAATTGTGACTTTATTGCCCCAAGAACAAAATAATGGTTTACTCAGATGGCTCAGATCCAGATTCTCCTCAGAGAGCTTGTTCACAATAATAGTGAGGCACTGTCAGATCGGACAGGATGGCCCTGCAGCCTTGCCCAGAGGAAGCTTGGGGGGGGGGGGGTGTCTCCACAGACTCTTGCTTTTTACACTTTAAATGGAGGAGTGTTTCTGTAATGAATACAGTTAGGCTCCATCCATCCAGGTTCACCTGCAAGGACTAAAGGTTCTTCCTAAAGAGCTTAATGGCCAGCCAAGTAGGACTGCTGCCTGTCTGGGTCAGCTAATGTCACCTCTTTCCCTATCTAACGGCAGGTAAACGAAGAAGGAAGTGAAGCTGCTGCCAGCACGACGGCTGTGATTTCTGGTCGTTCACTCAACTTTAACAGGGTGACCTTCAACGCCAATCGGCCTTTCCTGGTTCTGATCAGGGAAGTTGCTCTTAATACCATCATTTTCATGGGTAGAATATCCAACCCGTGTGTGAACTGAGGTACTCCTGCCCATCTGTACCTCTCCCTAGTGTGGTTGTGGACACCAGTAAATAAAATGTTAACTATTCCTTTTTCTGGTTGCTTGTCATCCTGGGGCTGGGGAAGTTGCCTACTCCTTGTGGGGTTCCTGCAAAACCATTTGGAGTTGAGAAAGAGCTGCACAAAGATGAGGTTGAAAGACCTGAAACACAACTAAGTCAGGGGGGAGGTCCAGGAGTCACAGTAGGTCTATTAAATTACACTTAAAAATCCCAAATAATTTAAAATAAACTCAGTTTTTACATATGAAAAAAGAGGGGTCAGGTTAGGAGTATTAAACCATTTAATTCTCAAACCACTCACATGCATAATGTTCTTTTACACAGTGTTAAAATAAAGAGGAAAATGCATTTTCTTTATACAAACAGAATTTCAAGTATACATTTATAGAATTTTCAAAGATTCCTAACCAAGTTGCTAAGTTTTCATTCACATTGTTCTTAAAGCTGTTCAACGAGAAAGCTTTTGCTAAACTGCTTTAAATACATTAATATATATCTGTATCTTCACCTTTGCTTTGTTTCCCCTGGCCCCAAACCCAGTCTTCTGCCCACCCTTGTGCCCTCCCCCCAACACTGCTCTTTGGGGCTACCCTCCAGAGACATGCAGCCCCACCAAGAACTATAATCCTCTGATTGATAGGGGGAAGAGAGGAGGCGAAGGGAAGAGAGTGTTGAGAAAACCTGTGAAGGAATCTAAGGGAATAGAAATCTGCTATCCAAAGTAGCAGAGCAGGACCACACCCCTCAGTTCTTCAGTGTGAACACTAACTCTTCAATTCAAAAGGACCCCAACAGTTACTCCCCCCAACATGAAGTAGAAGTTAATAGTTGGAAACTTTCCTAACTACAAAAATAACTCCTAAGATTGGGAATTTACTTCAAACTTCTTAATGGTGGAGGGGCTAACATCTTGAGACCTCTTCCCATTTGGGTTGGTTTTTTTCTTTCTTTGGGGGTGGGGTTCATTTAAAAACGGACACCTCTGTGCATTCTGCAGGCCGATTTGATCTCCTCTCCTTGGGGAGGGGGGGTCTGAGGCAGGAGGCAGGGTTGCCCCCATTTACCAGGTGATGGCAGCAGCAAGAAGTCTCCCTCCTCAACTCCTACCAAAATGATCTGGCTGCAAAGCCAGCAACAGCCACACATATTAAGATTTAAAGTGCATTTTTTTTTCAGTAAGGGAGGGGTGGTTTACATTTAAGTGATAATGGTTAAAAGGTGGGGGGAAAAATAACCCTACAGTATTCATATCTATAGGCAGATATGTTTAAGGTTACAGAAAAATCAGTTTTTTAAGCAACTACTTTTCAGACTAAGATGCAAAGCCCAGGCACTTAGCCTCAGCAGGAACAGAGAAGAGGAAAAGCAGTCCTGGGCAATTTGTTTTCCTGATGCATCTTTTCAAATGTAATTGCTGCAGGAGAAGGACATAACCTCAAATGTTAATTTTTCAAAAGGGAAAAAGAGACTGGTAAACATTCTAATTGATAAATATAGTCTATCTGGTCTCCCTTTTAGGGGATATTTTAGAAACTGATTGTCTGTTTCAGTGTGAATCCTTCTTGGATAATTTATGAGGAAAAACCACTTGCAATATTAGCTTAGCCTGTAGGCTGTTTAGGAATGTTCTGGTAACTTACAGACTCATAGGGAGAGGGCGGGGGCAGGATCACTGTAAAACTGGAGGAAGGGGTTTCTTTTCCCCCCCCAAATGCCTTTAGTGATCAGCAGAATCTAACCTGGCCATTTTCTTAGGAAAACCAAAGTGCTTTCCAAATGGAAGGAAAATACTACAGCTTTGTGCAGAAGTGACAAGCCTGAGGTGAAAAGGGGAAACATGTTTGGGAAGCCTGGCATCTGAGTCTAGTAGGACTTGCTTATCCTAGAGGCTGGTGGGAAGGCACAGTGCCCGGGGACGATGAGGGAGAGATGGGACAACTCCCATCACATAAGAAAAAGCACCATAGAGAATAGTTTGGATAGATTCTTTCAGACTGTACTCACCTGAAAGAAACTATATATTTGCTACATTAGTTTTTCCCTCATCCTGCCCTCAAAGCCTTCCCACCTGCCCAGACAAACTTTCTACTAAAATATGAGGAGACAAGAGGGCTCCTCTGATCAACTCCTCCCTTTAGTGATTTTGGCTGAAATGCCCAAATTTGGAGTACTAATTGTGTGCATTAGCAAAGAAGAAGAAAAACTTCTGACATTGTTTGAAGGCTACAAGGCTCCCAGAGCCAACCTCCCCAATTCACAACTCCTGCTGTCATATCTAGAGGCTCAGGTGGAAAGCAATGGAGTGAAAGGACTGACTAATAGCACCCTGGGAAAAAACCCTTTGTCAGCTGAAAGGCTTAGGATGAGAAAGGGAGGCCCTGCCATCTCCAGCATCTCACAAAATGTGCCCCTGAGGATCTCCTTGAGGGTCAAGGGGTGGCAGCAACAAGCCCAGGAGGCCTGCCAAATCCTCCAAGCTTTAGGTTTATTTGGCCAAGATGAAATTTGCTTCATTTCTTGCTTTAAGTGCAAGGTGATTCCCCTATGTTCCTGTCTCCCAAAATAAAACACATTATCCAGTGCAGCTAAGAGTAGTATAAAAATGGAGTAAAGCTTCACAGTTATCCATCCATCTTGCCAAAGGGCGGCAGGAGGGATGGTGGAGAAAGTGGTGGATTTGGAGTCTAAGAACACTGGCTGGAGTCCTGGCTCTGCCACTGCTTATATATGAGACGCTGTAGAAAGTGCTTTACTTCTCTGGGCCTCAGTTTCTTCATCTGTAAAATGAAGGGCTCAGATAGCTTTGGCTTGTCTGATGGCCCTCAGTCTCACTTTGATGAATGGTGAAGTTAAGTCCCAATGGCCGTGGGAAATGTCAAATGGTCATGACCCGGTGATAGAAAACTTAGGTCCGTCACTTCAAGAGGAAGGAGGCTTTTTCTATAAATATCATGAAACTACAACATTTATCAACTCAGCAATTGGACAGGAACTATTGTTATCAAAAAGCTCTAAGCTGATGCTGATTCCACTTCAACTTCAAACTCCTCCCCACTCACCATAACCAGTAGCCAAGCTTTCCTACCTTTTGCCCACTACAATTCAAGAGTGAGTTGAATTTGTTTTCTGAAGCAAGAGACTAATACCCTTGAAGACTTGCATTGGAATTAGGAACGGCAAAGTAGGACGAGTGGAGGCTATTATTTTGGATCAATGGTTTCTTTCTTTTTTTGGTTGATTATATTACTTCATTCTTGGTTTCTCTTGTGTTCTGGTTCTACAAAATATCGAGAATCAAGGATGATGATGGACAAAACAGAAAACAAGGTTTTCATGTAATTGGAAGTATAATTTCCTCAAAGATATAAAACAGGGCTGCCAGAGCTTGTCATGTAGGAACTAATGGATTAGGTCTTTTATATACTAGAACAGGGATATTGTTCAGATTCCTTGTTGAATAATTAAAAACACCAGGCCTGGCCAGTGCATTTCCTTCAGTAACTCCAGTGAACAATGAAAGCCTCATCTTAAATGCAATTTCACTTAGGAGTCAAGCTAAGAGACAAAGTCAGTTACCTGGGTCTACCCTCCCTGCTCAATTTGGCTTATATAGTTTAATTTTCATTATATAAGTCACTCTTTCTTTCTGGCCATCTCTCATTCCCAGCACAAATACACCAAAGAGGAAAGAAATGACTGAGAAATGTAAGCTAATAGTTGCCTCCAGCTCCCTGGCTGGCTGCACACCTGACTGCTGGGGACCTAGGTTTTTATCACAAAAGCAGGCAGAGATATGTGTAGTCCACATGACTGAGCAAAATGCATTTCATAAGACTGGAACCTGGGAGTTGAAAATTATTGTAGGAGACAAGTTTTGGGGGCTTAATACATTTTTTAAGGGAGGAGGGATATACACACAATAATGGAAAGACAATGATTTCATCTCTTTCCAGAATCACTTTGATACATTTATCCACAGACTGCCCATTTCATCATTGGTCAATCAATGACTATGCATCAGGTAAGCTTCACCTTTGCAATTAATGATCATGCATCAAGGTAGCTTTAGATTAGTGAAATAGGAAGGAGGAAGGAGGGGGGGGAGGAAGAAGGAAAGAAGGAAGGAAGATGAGAGAAGACTCCCTTATCACTAACCATGAAAAAGTTGCCTAGGTTGGCTCCATATTAATAATTTTAAAAAAACCTCAAAAGACCAGTGTTAATCCAAGACACATGGAAGAGAGATGTAGAAGAGAGGTAGGGTGACTGTACTCTCCTTCCAGCTCCATGGGCTTAACATGCTCAACTAGAATTGCTTGGGCATTGCTCACTTTGGCTTCATATGCAGAAAAAAAAAAACAATTATTGACTTAGACAAAACCCAGCCTTGTCTATGTGGGCAGCACCAGAACAGAAGAGAATCCTTTTCTGATCAGAAAAAAAGACAAATGAAAAGATTTTCCTAAGCAGGAGTTTATTCCTGAGTCTAAGGTATATCATGGCTTAGAGATTGAAAACTACTCTAAAGAAAGAAAAAAGATAATAAGCAGTACTGGTAAATGAGTTCTCATGATTTCACTGCCCCTTGCCTTCCTAAAATATTCATAATATATTCAGGTAGAAGTTTGCATGTTTATCATTATTTTGACCTTTACATGCCCAATAATGTCCTCACCACTATCTAAAGCTACTAGGAAGGTTCATTCCCTTCTCTCCTTTTAGCCAGAGTCACTGTTTAGTCACAATCTGTAGCACCCTAATAACAGAAGGCTGGCCAAACCTTTTTTATTAAAAGGTTAAAAGATATCAAGAACAGATAGCTGTCAACTTCATCAACTCTAATAAGTATTCTGAAGGCAGAGTGATGCTCTTGTTTTGATTAAATTCAAGGTTAAAGATTACTCAAAGAAGGAAATCTACTCAGGCCCTCCAAAGATTACATTCAAAGATCACATGAGTTTTTTGTTTGCTTGTTTGTCCAGATTAAAAATAAACACGTAGATTTTGATGCTTTTGACATTTTGAAGATTTTTTTAATTTTAAGTTTGAAAATAAATCTTCAATAATTTGTGTCAAAGATTTAATTTTCTGTTTGAAGGCTGTTTTAGCTATGAATAGCCAATAAGACTCTTTTGTACTATTTAATAAAAAGGATCAAACAGAGATTGGATCCAATATAATTATATTTAGGGAAAATTTATATTGTATTACCTTATCTAGATTTTTATCTTAACTAATCTAGAACATTAATTTTAAAAAAGTATGTATTAATTTCAAATTTAACCTTTGAGGGGCAGCTAGGTGGCAAAGTGGATAGAGCACATGCCCTGGAGTCAGGAGTACCTGAGTTCAAATCCGGCCTCAGACATTTAATAATTACCTAGCTGTGTGGCCTTGGGCAAGCCACTTAACCCCATTGCCTTGCTAAAAAAAAAACAAAAAACAAAAAACCTTAAAAAAACAACAACAAATTTAACCTTTGAATTTTGGAAGTCACATTAACCTGGGGAAGATTAGAATTTGAAGGATCTGTGCTGACATCTAATCCCTTTTCCTGACAACAGCAGGAATATTTTCCCCCAATTATGTTAACCAAATGAAGCATAATTTTAAAGAGGTTGGCTCTCATCTTTAGGCCCATGTATCATTGCCAGGTTAATAGTTTTGATTTGTCAATAAGCCCTAATAAAAACATCAGGAGGGGCAGCTAGGTAGCTCAGTGGTTAGAACATTGGCCCTGGAGTCAGGAGGCCCTGAGTTCAAATCTGGCCTCAGACACTTAATAATTACCTAGCTGTGTGGCCTTGGGCAAGTCACAATCTCATTGCCTTGCAAATAATCCCCCCACCCCCCAAAAAAAGACATCAGGTGAGCAGGTTTATATATAACTGTGCCCAAGGAGACACTAAGGTGAATCTCCACACCAAGCAAGAAATTATTCTTTGAATGTCACTACTGTTGTCTGTCTGGGAAGGAACAGGTAATGTGGTCATAGTAGAAAAATCACTGACCATAGTCCAGAAATTTGGGTTAGTTTGAATTGAGTTTTGTGATGTCACAATTATTTTTCCCAAGAGACACAGACTCTTATAGCAGTAACAGCATAGAAGATGTGAAGGAGCTTCTGAGAAACCCAGGTCCTCTGAGTTTTGGTCCTGATTAGTCAGACATTAACAGATGGTGAGCCCAGGGCAGTCTTAGAAATGAATAAAAACAGAACAGATGATCCAAAAAGGCCTTAACATCATATTTTTTGTAAGTATCCAATTAGTTCCCTAACTTTCCTTTACAGAAATGGGCAAACACACAAACAGCTCAAAGGGTGCAACTCTCCTAACACTTTACCCACAGTAGTTAAAACAGGAATTTTGGATCTGAATAAACTATGGGGATTACCTCATTCTATTACTCTTTGAAAAAGTGATTCTACCGGCCAGTCTAGCCAAATGAAAGCCTATAGATAAAATATTAAAACAGATTCTCAAGTGCTTTGAAATGAATTTGATTCAGAAAACTAATAAAAACCTTAACATATAAAGTCTAGTAAAGAAAATATTAGACAATTCAGCCTAGGGGCATGGATACTGCACATTCCCTTCAGATGATGCTTACGAGGTAGAAGGACTAAAGCAGAACAGAGGATGAGGCCGGCGATGGCTGGAGCATTCAGCCTCCAGCCTAGGGTTGCCTGGCGGCTGGGTCCATACTTATTTCTGAATGGGAGGTAGAAGCTGCAGTTACTTTTCTGCTTTAACTGAACATCTTTCTTACACAGACACGCAAAAACATCCCTACAGCCTACTGAGTGGCTGGCTACCTCACAGCCCTACTAGACCAATTGTTAAGAAATTTTTATCCTAACTTTTGTATTACTCCCAATCCCCTACCAGGTAGATTCAAACCAGCTTCTAATTGAAATCCTTTTCCTAGTTCTCTTAGTTTTTTTTTTTAACATGCACCTTACTTTATCATCTATATCTCATCTCAAGGGAACAGATGAATTAAGTGGCTACACTGTGCTATAAAGCGTCGTTATAAATAGAAAGTGCAAAGAAATATCTTCTTGGCCAAAATACAACCAAAGCTATAATAAAAAGCTCTCTTTGTCCAGAATTAGAATTTTAGAATCTTTGACATAACTAGATGAAATTATTCTATTACCAAGATCACAGTAGATGAGTAAATATATTTATAAACATATACTTATAAAAAAGATATTAAGAAAATAATCAAACCTACCATGAATTCCTTTGAAGGAACTATTTTTAATACACCAATCTGTATTCAAATGAATGTGCATAAACAATTGAATTATACTGAATTATATTAGTGTTATTTTAAGTTTGGCCAGTTTTCAAAAAAAAAGAAAAAAGAAAACAGGCTCATTATTTTAATACAAGTTACATGATTTAAATTTTTTTGTAAAAATAAAATTAGGAATACCATATAAATTCTACATATTTTTACTATGTAACTGCCTTGTCTATTCTATAGAGAGATGTCAGTCACATTTCTCAGTGATCCCCTCAACTTGGCACCACTGGCTTCAAAGGGCCACTTATTTAAAATAATTCTCTCATTTGTAAGTTTGTTTTTACAGTGGCTCTTTTGGCCACTATTTTCTGCTTTATAATGGTTATGTCTATTAAAAACCTAGATAATGAACTTATAATACAAAAATTTTCTCTAGGTTCTTCAAAAGTAGAAACCCTAACCTTATTAAATCTATTTTTAATTGGCTTAGAACTTTCAGACTTTTGTTACTAAGAGCTAAGTGAGGAAGAATAAAAAAATCTGGGGTTCTGAGGGTTCCCATTTCCTTACTCTCTTTTCTCATTCACAGTACCAACTAAAAAATCTAATGCTATTTAAAATGGAACCTTTGTTGAGTGAAATCACACATTGGCTCCATCTAGGGGAAAGAATAGCAGAAAAGAAAGAACTAGTTTTCCCAAAAAGAATTATTCCTCTAGCTGATAGTTCTAGGTTATTTCTGTCACAGAGGGCAAGCTCTAAGGTCTGAGGTAAGTGGATCATAATACAGTAGACAAAGGTGTAGCACTTCCCCTTCTTTAAAAATCCAATTAGATGTGAAGCTTAAACTACTTCAAGTATCTCTCTCAGAGTTTCTCAAATCATGAACCCCAGAGCCTCCTTTTCCCATCGCTGAAATGCTGGAGTATCATGACCAGATCAAAAGTCTTGGCTTTTCAAGATTCCCCTTTTCCTTTCCTTTGTATGCATTCACTCAGGACTTGAGTGAATTACTGGAGAAGTTAGTATATAAGGCACAGGAAATGACTGTCTCAAAATCTTTCTTTAATGAGAAAGCTCATTAACTAGGGGTGATCTCAATAGACTAAAGTTCCAATTTTGCTCCTATTTTCTTTAAAGTACCTTTCCTACTAGAGAGAATGATTGTCTGACCATTTACCATCTGGTACCTTGGAATTACACTTTAAATCTAATAGATCTATTCAAGAATCCTATATCTCAGTGATCTATTTTTTGTCTAAAATGGGTCTGGCATCACATTCTAATGTTAAAGATTAAAATTCATGTAAAATTGTGCCATGGATTTCCATGTGAAAAATATGCTTCAGAGGAAACTGTTCACCTTAGCATAAACATTTGGGAAAAGAAAAAAAGTTCTAAATCCAAGATGGGTAAAATGGATTTCACATTCCTAAGGGATTTAATCATAAAAAATGCTTCTGTTAAGGACCCTATAGCTCAGAGAGAAGAACCACCTGAGCATCTCAGGTTATAACATTTACTATCACCTGAAGACTACAAATGCAGTTGAAGTTTCAAATGAACATGTGCTGATATTCCACATTGTTCAGTCCTTTGCAGTAACTCTGGCTCACCTTGCATAGCAAAAGTCATCTGTGATAGATGGGGAGATGTTCTAGGGTTGGAACACATCTCAAAAGATATGAATCAGCACACTGCCACCATGATCCCAATGCCAAATCAGCCCAAGGTACATTATTATCAGATTTTGAAATCGATTCCATTCTCGTTTTCATCTCCTCCTCTAATCTAAAATAATTGTCAGGAGGCTAGGTGGCACAGTGGATAGAGCACTGGCCCTGGAGTCAGAAGTACCTGAGTTCAAATCCGGCCTTAGACATTTAATAATTACCTAGCTGTGTGGCCTTGGGCAAGTCATTTAACCCCATTGCCTTGCAAAAAACTAAAAAAATAAAATAAAATAGTTGTCAATTATCACTACTGTACCAATTATCTATTAGGTTTTTCCAACACTAAGCGATGGAACAAGAATGTCATGATATTACAATTCAAAAACCTCCACATGGATATATGGATACTACTTTTTCCAAGGCTGATGCTGGAGAACATCATTCATTCCCAGTAAAACCTAGCAAATGGGCAACTTCAATCTGTGACAACAACAGCCTAAGAGATATAGTCACCTAAGACTAGTTTGGCTAGTCCAGGACCTCCTCTGGTTACTTGTGTACTCGATAACATCATGACAATATGCCAAAGCTCACATGCCGCCTGGTAGGTGGCATGAAGATAACGTGAGTGAAGTGAAAGAAAATAGTTGGTTAAGTTTTTTTTTAAGTCCCCAAATCAGATGTTGAGGATGGTACAAGTGCTCTTGAATTGTCAATACAAGAGGGACTGGATTGACTCTTAGACAATTAGACTATTATTTTATCTACAAGGAGAATCTTAAGATTCAAACTCAACTGCTTAAGCAGTGAGACAACAGTTCACACAGAAAGGGTCTCAAAGTTTTAAGTACTGAAAGCTCAATGCATATCAATAGTGTGAGGCTTCTGTAGGCAATGAGTATGCAAAAAGTGGAATAATACAATTTAAGGATGTGAAGAAAAAGGATTAAGCAAGTGGATGGCTGGTGAGGCAGTGAAGACTGGTTCATAGAGAGCTGGCCTCGGAAGTGGAAAGACCTGAGTTTACATCCCTTGTGATCTTGGGTTAGTCACTTCAACTCTTGGTGCCTCAACTTTGTCTTCTATGGGTTGGACTTGTTGGTGCCTAAGTTCCTGCCCAACTCTAAATCCACAATCCTAAGGAGCAGAGCAAGACATAAGACCTGGACAGAGAAGCAAAGAGCTGGACCCAGCTTATAGACCATGAAGTAGATGCAACCTTTGGTGAAGATCTATGGGGAGCTAGGGACAAAAAACTGAACAGCAATATGCTGCCCATCTTAGTGGGCAGCAATCTGCATCAGTGGAGGGAGGCACCAGTCTGGACTAATGAAAGGAGAGCGCGGCCAAAAGAAGTGATCACAGCTCCACTGTACTTTGCTATAATAGACTGTATGGAGTTATATTCAATTCTGGGCACTGAATTTGAGGAAGAACTCTGAGAAGTTGGTAGACATCCAGAACTGTGTTATTTGGATGATGAAAGGGCTCTCAGTCATGTCAACTGAAGGAAATGGGAATGTTCACTCTGGAGAAAAGAGGACTCAGGGAGGATAGGAAAGGGTACAAGGGCCAACTGGATGGAAAGGGGAAAACTTATCCTGCTTGGCTCCAGGGTGCAGAACAAGGATCCAGTGGGTGAAAGTTGTAGAAAGGCATATTTTGGTTTGATGTAAGGATGAATTTCCTAATAATCAAGAGTTTTCCAGAAGTGGAATGGGTTGTTTCAGGAGGTAGTGGAGGTAGTGAAGGTTTCAAATAGTTTCTTCAAATGATAACTTGTCTAGGATGTCATTCTGCTTCTGCTATGGGTCTAGGATTTTATAATCTTTGCTCTGTACAGAAGAAGGTAAGAGGTTTCCTAGAATCTAAGTACTCTTTAAGAAAACCTCCAAAGCTATCTGAATAACATTTTCTTTAATTTCATTTAAAGTGCATAGATTTAAAAGTGGAGTAAGGTTGGACTGTTTGTCAATCCAAAAAGGTATGTAGTGGACCAGGTTTTTCTGTAATGATGTCTGATCCCTTAGGATGAGGGAACTATAAAGAATCTGCTCCACATCCTCCATTATAATCACTAATATACTTTCAACTATGGACATCTATGCAAATCCAAGATGCTGCCTAATTCCTCATGAATCCATTGTACTGTAAATTGTTACATACATAAGCATGCTGCCAGCAAAAACATCCCTCCATTTAATTTAACAATCTCCTCAGGCTCCTTTAAATGGATTCAAAGGCCTAGGTACAGAAAGCTCAAAAGCTGAGAAAGTTTCTACTGTGACTGTGTTCTTTAATCTCAGTGTGACAACTTTAGCAGCTTGAGCCACCTTTTGTAGGATAATTATACTAAATGAACTTTGTTTCTTTGATGGAAAAGAGGTGGACTCAAAAAACTGATGTTTTTATTCATATACTTAAATCAGGTCTTAGAATAAGCCCCAAGATTTGAAATGCCATTGAATCTGATCACTGTGATACTACTGAACTCTTCCATCTCCTCCCACCATGTCACACCTTTCAGATGAGGTGCTAGTATTTGCCACTAGAGAGAAAGAAATTACACACACACACACACACACACACACACACACACACACACTCCAGTGATGTGAAAAGTGGCAATCTGAATCAGGGGATATGAGGTTTAGTTCTCCCTGTGACTTCTTTGGGGCAACATGAAAACCCTTCTACATAGAGGCATCTCAGAGAATGGTTTTGGAACCTGGGATGGAGCCAGAAATTCTTTCCAAAATGTGCCTGTTCTTTGACTCTCAACTGAGACAGTAGATTCAAGGTGCCTGGACTTCTTCAAAGGCCACATTGGTCTGGAGTTAGTGTTGAAGAATTGCATCAAATCAACCTCAAGTGCTTTTATCTTCCTGCAACATGAACAACTTTGTGCTCAGCAACTAAACTTGCTGCTTATAATCCCCTTGCTGCTAAGGGAACAGATCAATTTATAGCCTTGGAAAGGCTTATTGCCATCTGGATTTCAAGAGCAATTTTGTCTGACAAAAAAAAAATCATCCTACAAATCCAAAGGGTATCCTAATTTTTGCAAAAAACCTATTTGCATAAATGCTTTGCAAGGCTTGAAACTAGAGCTTGGAGGGCAGTGGGATGTATGGTGTAAGATGGTAACCACTGGCTTTCTGAGAGGTTACAAGGCAGCAGGGTTTCTCAAGCTTTTGTAACCTATGCACTGAACCACACTTCCACTTTGGATCTCCTGCCTTGGTGGATCACGTTCAGCATGGCTGGAGTCTGAGATCCCTTCAAAGCCTCAGCTGCCACAGGTTAAAAGGTACCCCCTGGTGATGGCAAGGGGGCAGTGTACCTGGTGATGGAAAGGAGGTTCTTCACTCTTTCCTAAATGATGTCACCAGGATTATTCTATTTTGGTAATTAAGGGATTGAGATTTTGAATTAGCTAGTTATAATAACTTAAAACTGACCTATCAGAAGAATAAAGTTGACTGTTGCTTTAAGCACCTTAAGCACCTTTCCCAAGGTTTGGTCTCATCTATCCCTAAGATTAAACCCCACCTCTCTGGAGTGGCACTGTGCAGATGTTCCCAAGTATGTGGGGAAAGCCTGGAATAAGCCACTGGTCCATCCTAAGTGATAAATTCAGACCACTCACTGAAATTACATAAAAGGCCAAACAAAAAAGTAGTCAGATGAACAAGAAAGTTAAAGGAAGAAAATGAAAAAGCAAAGGGAAGGAAAAAATGATGACTTGAGAGAGAAAAGGAAAGAATAAGTTTACAAAATAACTTTAGAAAACCAATCATGAGATCAAAATTTGTGTTTTTAAATCTTAAAGACTGAAAATTTTTGATTAAAGAAAGTTATTCTAGAGACTAATTTTCTTTTGAAGAGAAACCTCCAAAGAACAGATTTTGGTTATTAATTGATTTTTGTCTTCTAATTTCTTTAAAAAAGTCAAAAACCTAACACTGAAATGCAACACTGCATAGGCTCCCTTGCTATTTAAGTACAATTGCTCTAATACTAGAGTAGATTTCAGTGACTTAGGTTTGAACAAATATTCCAGAATCTTGTAGACAAATGCCTATTCAAAAGGGGAAGATTAAGAGAGAGTGTTTACTGGTATAGAACAGGCCCACAAACCTCTAAACCAGAAAAAGGCATACTGAAGGAAAAAATGCTAGCTATAGGCGCTATACAAAACTTGGGGTCTCAGCTATATTTTGAGCTAAACCTGCTAAATTCACAAAGTGAGTAACAAATACATAAAAGAATAGCAGTATAGTTCAGAGAATCTTGCCCATATACATCCCTTTAATTCAAGACTCTACACATAATCTTGAAGGATGGATGAGAAAGTTGTTCCCATCAAGGACTTCTATGTCTTAGAAAATTTCCAATATCTTTCCATGCAAAAGTGCAGCCACTCCTAGTGCACAGAAGCTATTAAAACAGTGAGAACCACCATTCACAATGAAATAGTCGAGGGACACATACATTCAGGAAAGAAATAAATTACAAGATATTAACTTGTTCACAGTTGGAGGAGGATGATTTTAAGAGAAATGTAAAATACAACCATCCTAAACAAGAATCTTTAAACACTCTCTCTCTCTCTCTCTCTCTCTCTCTCTCTCTCTCTCTCTCTCTCCCCCATACAGAATTATGAAAAAATCTGGCTTAACTTTCAGTTATTTCAATTGAAACAGTCTATGCTTATTTGGGGAAAATGCTAATACTAGAGAAAGGGAATGGTGGTCTCTGGAAAAAAGTACTTAGTATTAGAGTCCAAATATATTTTCTCTAGTAGGCCTGATTCTGCTGTTTGTTTCCAATAAATTCACAAGAACTTCAGATTTATAATCTCAAAAAAAAGCAATAACGTGTGTGTGTTTTGTGTGTGTGTATGTGTGTGTGTGTGTGTGTGTGTGTATACACATATCCATATATATCTATAGATATATGGCACACACCTTTCTACTTTTGTGGTAATTTTAAAAAAGATCTTAAATTTAGCTTTATCTTATATTAAATGGAAACTATTTTAAGAGAGCCATGTTATCATACCTTTTACTAATCAATGAATTACTGTAACTTCAAGTGTCAAATCATGAGGTTCGATTCTGAGGGTTCCCCCACTAAAACCTTCACTATTTAGAGGATGCAGTACAAAAGAGGTAAAGAGGAAAAGAAGTCTGCAAGAGAGACCAGAAAACAAAACAAGATCTAGAGGCAGCTAGGTGGTACAGTGGATAGAGAACTGACCCTGGAGTCAAGAAGACCTGAGTTCAAATCTGGCCTTCGACACTTAATACTTACTAAGCTGTATAACCTCGGGCAAGTCACATAACCCCATTGCCTTGCAAAAAAACAAAAAAGAAAGGAACAGTACAACAAAACCAATAACAAAAACTCTTACAGAAACTGGCGATTTATTGCTGTGTAGCTCAAACTCTCAACCTATATTTTACAGAGACAAAAATAGCAGCAATGGTAAATCTTGGTAGAAGTTTTTCAAACTCAACTTAGCTCTAGGAAGGCCTTTGCTAATGGTTTTGCCTTTATCTCTTCCTTGACTCGGTCACTAAGATATATCTGTTTTCCCAAACCCAGAATGCCCCAGGAAAATACATCCTTTATTTAACACTTTCTATTTTCTTCCAATCTTTGAAATGGCAGGGGTTAGTCTTTGTGCAATTCAGGGCACAAATAAATTAGATACATTTTATAACTGTAAATAGATTCAATTCAGGAGGATCTGGTAATTAGGTTCCATGGAGGGTGATGTGATGGTTACTGCATTTTAAGATGTTTTGCTGTTCTTTTTCTTTACCTCACAATCTGTTAAATTCTTTTCAAGCCAAGCCTTCTTCTCCCACCTCTGCATTCCTTAAAAGAAACATCTTCAAACTTTGTCTAATCAAAATGTGGCTTTTATACTAAAATAAAAAAGTAATGCAATTCTTACTCTATCAAAGTTGCTACAGCCAGAGACTGAAGCTTTCAGCAATTACACAACCATATCACATCTTTCCCCCTCTACCAGAGCACTATCAAGTGATGCATTCTAGTTTTCAACTACAACCATAAAGAGAAAATGCTTATATTTTTACTGCCAATACCATCTTTGGAAAACTCCATTTCACAAAAGCAGGGAAGATAATCAAAACAAAATTGAAAAGAAATAAAATAGCCTTCCTCCATCTTCTATCCCCTTTTCTCTCCAGTCTTGCCCTACTAGCTTCTTCTAGAAGATTAAGAGACATAACTCACCCCTTTGATGAGTTGGTCTTGGAAGGTTTATGATGTACACGAAATGAAACTCAAGACATGATAAATTTCAACTGAGGTCAGAGGTAAATATGATTCTGAGTAAAGAGAAAACAAAACATTAGAAAGAGTCTTTTCAGTATTGAGAAGAAAGCATTAGTCTTTGTGTCCAATAATCTATAACTGTACATGTGGACAGTAAATTTATACTTTCATTCAGGTAATGAGAAAAAGTTCAATAGAATGGAAGTTCCATCTCAGAATATAGAGGTGATAGTTGCTATCTTTGTATTCTTGCTGAGAACAGAGACAATTTCTTTGTCAAGTACCACTTACTGAACACAAAATAAGATCACACCTAGTGCCCATCATTTTATACAAAACTGACATAGTTATGCTAGTATCAGCTAAAGATCTTGAAAAAAAATTTAGCCCTTAGTGCCAACCCAGCATCATTTTCCCTGGGGGAACATCCTGGAGGTTCAAATTTGACTGTCAAGTGGTTCAGTTCAAATTGAGTCAAATAAAAAGTCCATTTTGGACATATTTAAGAGGCATTGTACACACACACACACACACACACACACACACACAGAGCAAATGTAGAAAGAATATTATTAATCCCTATTCTAGTGACCTTACAGTGACTTTAACTATGAATTAGGGCAATGTCACAGTGAGAACTGAATAAGAATTATAAAAAGTAAATCTTTTCTAAGCAAAAGTGAAAAAAAACTGCTCTCCCAAGCCTTATTCTGCTTTCAAACTAGCTTAGGTAAGAATTTCATGAGTGTTATGGTTCTGGCTAGGCCTATTACAAGGAAAGAACCAGCACAGAGAATTGGGTTGATAGGTCCTGGATAACTGGAATTTTCCTCTATTCACAGTATCAACACAGTTTTACCTATGAAAAGTTTAATAAAGGAAAAAAAGAGACTAAACCTCATCCCACACTCATGGTTCTCCTATATGAATAATGCTGTCTATACTTCATTGGAACTCATTGTTGCTAAGCCTGGATGGAATTAATGACATTGGTTAGGAGAACTTTTTCTTTTACAGCAGTTACTTAACTTCATCTTTACAGTTTGGTAATGGTATAAAAAAGCATACTTTCTCATTTAAAAGTAACTAATAAAGCAACAAAGTATTTCCTGGCACACTTTTTCCTAGGAGCAGAATAGACTTAAATTTTCTTCTTCCTTTTTTGGTAGGTTTAAAAGCTATGTCTACTAAAAGCAGCATCTTCTCCACTTCTCCCTCCTTCTCTTCCCACTCAAATATGGCAAAATCTGTCCAAATCCCTCTTATATCAATGACAGGTCTAAGGGTCTCAGTCTAACCTAAACTCCCTTTTGGCTTGACCATGGACTGCTAATCCTTGGATGGCCACTAAAGATAGGTCTCACCATATTATGTTGCTGACCCATTGAACAGTGGGATACCATGTTCCATGGTTCTAAAAATAAAATGCAGCTCCTGAAAGGGAACAACCTGTTCCTGAGCAATCTCTGAAGCAGATTCTCCCTTTAGGGGCAAGCTCTCATTACACTTGAAGAATTACAATTGGAGAAACTGTGCATTCCTGGGTCCTTCCAAAAAATACAGTGGCCTCTCTCTGAGGAGGGAATACAGTAGGATGCTCATAATTTAATGAACAAATAACAAACTTATTTTGCTTTTTGATAGCCACCCTTTATACTCCAACTTGGTTTCAGAAAAATATCCTTCTCTACCCATTTTTCCATAGATCATAAAATATTATCATAAGGGGAGGAGGGCCTGACTAATATGTTTACAATCAGTTCACCATTACTAGCATAACTAATATCCAGTGAGTTATTTTTTTCACTTTCATGTGTCTCTGCATCAAAGCAATCTCTTAAACCATTGCAGATACTGTAAAGCAAAACTCAACATAAAAAGCAGTAATCTTTCCAACAGCTAGGGAGGCTAGAGATTTTTTCTCTCCTTTTTGCACTTGGGTCTGAAAGCAGTTATCTACTACTTACCTGCATGCCTTAGTATTCAAAAAAATCCTACTATAGGCACAAGCCTATTCCTGTCTGTCCCCTTCCCCTCCAGAGCAAGGTATATGCAGGTCTGGTTAGCTCTCTCCATGATTTTCAACTTGAGAACCTCATTAATACCTAGAAATGCCAGAGGCCCAGTGAATATTGCTAAATCTTGAGAATGATCCAAACTAACCCCTTGTTCATTTGGTGCAACAAATGGGGCTTCACTTTGAGTGTTCATGATGATGCTCTGAGGTATATGCTCTTTGTGTTCTATTTAAAAAGCAACCCTCTCAAATGAACACTAATTTGCTGAGGGGTTTTTGTGAATTGGCAGACTGGAGACACAGGAATTAGTGAGGTTCTTCAAATAAGCAAGAAATATAAGCTATTCTTTTTGTAGAAGGGAAATGAATTATGGTTGAAATAGAAACAGTAGCTTTATATTTCCTGAACCACAATGCTGTTCTAACACAAAATATTTTTTTAAAACTTCATATAAAATTTATCAAACTTATCAAACATGGAGATATATGGATTTAAAAACACAACCCAGTATCATTTCACTGGGAAGTGACATTTTTGATGTACAATATTGCTGTTATGTAAGACCAGGAGCCAAAGAGGCTTAACAAGACTTTGGTGGTCAGCCCCCAGCTCATGAATCCCTCTGGGCAAGAGCTACTGCCTAATGCTTAGAGATGTATAAAGCCCTGTTGGGTGGCCCTCCCTCCCCCAAGTAAAGAAGTTGCAATGTCATCCTGTGGGAGTCCACATTTTGCAGACACACAGTTTTCCCCCCAACTCCCTTACCACACACCTAATCCCCCAAATGCAGCATTATCTAAAGCAAACCTCCTCACTGCTAATTTAACCCTGGATAGCCTATGGTGCTCAGGGTTGTCTTGCCCATAGAACACTGCTGCAAAAGTTTGGCTACAGGAAGCAATCTGGCAAGAAACCAATTGCCTGAATGGGGCAAATAGAAAGCCCCCAATCACATTCTGTTGAAAAGAAACTTGAGAACAATAAGGACCACCAGAACTATTCTTTTTCTTTGACTGTGAAAATAGTATTAACTGGCAGGGGAGGTAGAGGAGCAAGGCCCTGTCCTTACCACCACCACCTCCTCCTCCTCCTCCTCTCCTGCAGCTGATCCAGATGACAGAGGCCCGAATGCTGTGCTTGTGGGAGCTGGGACATTACAGCCACCGAGGTCCATCCCCTGGACCAATTCACAGAGTTGAAACCATGGTTGGTAACTAAATGACAGTTTATCCTGGATTTTCTTAAAAAATTTTTCTTAAAAAAATTAACAAACCAAAGCTGTTGATCCCTGAATCAGAAAGCTGTTTTGCTTAATTATTTTCTGAGGTGTGAAGTGGGGGAAGGAAAGGGACGGGAAGAGCCTTGAGTATTTTTGTGTACTTTGTGAATCCTCTAGTTTGGCAACATCTTGGGAGCGTCTTCCTGTCTAGCGATGTGGCATTTGTGAATCCAAGAACCAGCCCTTGGTGCAGATGCTGGCTGCTCGTGGCCCAGAAGGGGGCAGAGGACCCTCCCCCTTTTCCCTGCCATCTCTCAATCTGGTCCAGTGGTAGATACAGATCCCTGTGCAGTCTCCCCAGGGGCAACTGTCTCTTCTTGTGGGGGTGATTCTTCCTCAGCCTGTCCCCGGGATGTGACTGTCGTCTCTGGGGAGATGCTATGAGGCCCCTCGAGAGGCATACATCCTGGGTGGTTCTTGCGAAAGTGCTGGTTCAAGATGGCCTGGAAGGGGAAGCTTTTGCCACAAACGTGACAGTGGAAGGGTTTGTTGCCTGTGTGCTTGCGGATGTGATACTCCAGCTGATCTTTGCGAGTATACTTCTTGCCACACATACGACAGACAAAAGGTGTGATCCCCATGTGGAGGCGCATATGTCGATCCAGGCTGCCTTTCTGGTTGAAGGATTTGGCGCAGTAGATGCAAGTGAGGCGGGGATTGTATCGGAACCACCTCTCAGATACCTCCTGTTCTCGAAGATATTCCACATAACCACTTACTCCGATCATTGCTGACTCTTCAACCTGTACCAAGAGGGGAAAATATACAAACACGTCAAATATTAAATACAATTAAATATAAATATATTGAGTTTTCAAAAAATCTATTATGTGCCTATATGATTTAATTTTATCATCTGTAACACAGGTATATTACCTAATGTACTCTACCTAAAGGACTTGGCAAGAACATCAGTTGAAATATTTGGGGTTGAGAATGAGGTTAAGAACCAAATAACTGCTAGAATGAATAGAAATAAAGGAAAAAATTATAGACATTTATATTTTAAGTTTGGAAATAAAAAAAGAAAAATATTGGCAATTTCTTAAAGTCCTCTTCCCATGAATGCATTCTTATTGTTTGGTGTTCTTAAATCTCTGATGGATTCTCCATCAAATGTCTGAAGAGTTGTTCATTTCTGCAGAGCACCAGTGACATCTCGGGTAATGTCTTGTGAACTTCCATGCGAACTGGATTTAAGTGAGGCAGAGCTGCATAAGCCTCACCTAACCTCACTCTCTTTCCCAGAGTCAGTGAAGTGCAGGGGCAGGACAAAAGTCAATATGACTGGCAATAGCCCAGGAGGCAGTGGAGGACCTGGGTGTCTTCCATGTCTGAACAGGCTCTAAGTGTTCCACAGTCAACTTCAATTGCCTTCATGGTCAATGGAACAAATTGTTTTTATCTGTCCATTCCATCAGGATTAGGGAGGAGGTTTAGGGTTGAGGGAAGGTTTCACAGCTCCTCTTAACCTGCCAGGTTTGTGTCATCCTCAGCCTGGTTTTAGCCCTTCTGCTGAGATGGGGTGCATGGGTGTTCAAGAACTAGAATCTCTGGTATGAGGGTTAGCTGGGTGGATCTTTGGTGTCCACCTATCACCCAATACTCACCTGTAGCTCTAAGAAGCAGGGGCATGAACAGTGGCCACACCCATCTTGGCAGATGGGCTAAAACCAGGTTGCCATCACAAGTTTTGAGAAGGGGCCTGGTGAAGGATGAACATCATCCAAGAACCAGCCTCAGAAAAAGCAGGGCCAGGTTGACTGCAGAGAGATGAGTTTTTCAAACACAGTAGCTTCTAAAGACAGTCAACTAAACTGTAGAGGAAGAACCCACACTAATGAAATCATGAAAGCAAGAAAGTTATAGATGCTTTCTGGTTGAGAGACTAACTGGATTCTTCCAAAGCTTCTTTTGAAAAGATTACCATACAACAGTAAGACAAGGGGGCAGCTAGGTGGTGCAGTGGATACAGCACCAGGCCTGGAGTCAGGAGTACCTGAGTTCAAATCCGGCCTCAGACACTTAATAATTACCTAGCTGTGTGGCCTTGGGCAAGCTACTTAACTCCACTGCCTTGCAAAAAATAAAAAAACCAAAAACAACAGTAAGACAAAAGGGGAATCAACTAAACCAAACTATTATTCCTCAGACTTAAAAGCAACACTGAACTGATGAGGTTCTTTTAATCCATAAAACAACAAATTGTGTGAACACATGGTTAGGTATTATTCAATACCACACAGAAGGTGTATTTAAAAACAAAAAGCACAAAATAGGATTAATCTCAACACAAAAGGAATTAAATTTATCCTATGTAATTCATGCAATCATAGATTTAGAGCTAGAAGGGACCTTAGTGGCCTATGAATCCATCTCTTTATTTTCCACATGAGGAAACCAAGGCTCAAAGTGGTTAAGCGATTTGTTTGAATCATTATTTAAAATTGGATATTCTTTTCTGGGAGGTTTTTGCAAGGCAATGGGTTTAACTGACTTGCCCAAGGTTACACAGCTAGGTAATTAAGTGTCTGAGGCTGGATTTCAACCCAGGTCCTTCTGACTCCAGGGCCGGAGTCTATCCATAAACTTGGATATTCTTCATTCCAAGTCCAATGTCCCACCAACCATATCATCCTGCTTCTCAGAGGGCAGAAGTTAAAAGGAGGTATTATTTCAACTCAGGTTAAACTAAGCTGGATTACATGATTCCTAAGTCCTAGCCCTGACATTCACTATGTATAAGACCCCAGACTAGTCAATCTTTCTGGGCTTCAATTATCTGTAAAACAGAGACAATAAACACACCATTTCTCTAACAGCTGATGGAAAAGCAAATGAGATAATATACATAGCAGTGTTTTTCCAACTGTTAAAACTATATAACATCGAGTATTATAATTGACAGAGGAATAGTGTGTCACAGGCTGGGAAGCCAGTCTGCATACACTGGCTGTGAAGTTGGGTAATGCCCTTAACATCTTGATGCCTCAGGTCTCAACACTAAGCTGCATGAGGCAGCAGGTGGCACGAATAGAGACCGGCCCTGGAGTCAGTAAGACCTGAGTTCAAATGTGGCCTCAGATAATTAATAGTTAGTTGTGTGACCTTGGGCAAGTCACCTAACCCCATTGCCTTGCAAAAAACCCTCCAAAACATGCATTGGTAAAGGGGATTTACTTATTATATGTATCCTGTACCTATGAAATTACAAGTCTAGACAAAAAAAATATATGTACATACATATACATATACATATACATACACACACACACACACACAGATATATAAAATTTTTAAGTAGCATTTAAATTGTTTTGTTGCTAATGAGATGAGTTCTTGGAGTTATTATAAAATAAATATTTCCTTTTTTTTTTTTGCTATTTATGTAAGAAGATAATACATGAGGAGAGAAAAATCAAATTTCCAAGAGAAGGATGAATTAAGATAGAGAATTAAAAGTAGATTTCAAGGGCATAGAGGAAAACATTATTTTATCTCTTTGTGAAAGTCAAATAGCATCTTAATTTTATTTTTTAGGCTACTCTGAACATTCAGAATCTGAATCAGGAAACCATCTAATATAATGAGCAGTTCTATTCAACTTAAAGGAAACTATAAGATGAGGATTGAATACTTTATTTGAAAACTATAAAGAAAGTTAATAATGATAATAATAATAATAATACCTTGGATTTACAGAATGCATTCTTCCAAAGGGCTGCATTAACATTTCACCACTCAGAAGGTTTTTATTAAATTTGTCAACCCTGATGATTTCTGTAGTCACCACAAACAGAAAAAAACTAAATATACAGAAAGGAAGTAGAGACTAGATTAACAGTAGAACTATGGGGGAGAAAGGTCAAAGTTTAAGTTAATTTTAGATTTCTGGAGGACTATTTATTTAATTTGTTAATGCTATATCCTTTTCTCTTATTTCTTCAAAAAAAGTGTTGCCTAATGAAACAACTGCTCCAGCAGTTCCAAAAGAAGGTAGGGGAGGGGCGGCTAGGTGGCGCAGTGGATAGAGCACCGGCCCTGGAGTCAGGAGTACCTGAGTTCAAATCTGACCACAGATGCTTAATAATTACCTAGCTGTGTGGCCTTGGGCAAGCCACTTAACCCCACTGCCTTGCAAAACAAAACAAAACAAAACAAAAAAAAGAAGGTAGGGGAAATGAATATTGTGATCATTTGAAAAGTTTCAAGAGACATAGTTTCTGAGTAATTGAATCATTTTATTAATTAGGTCAACAGGTTATTAATAAAAGGATGATCATTTCTCCATCTCTCTTAGACCAAAGACATTACTGACCCCTCAGCAGAGAAATACAATGGATTTCCTCACCCTAGATTAAATTACTTGCAAGGCTGGATGGGATCTGACCAAGATCAAGAAGAGTTAATGTTATCTCATCATCAGTAATGGTCCTACAGACTAAACTTTTAAAGGACTTTAGAAGGGGAAGGTTCTGAATCCCCCCCCAAGTACTGGTTAGTAATACTAATTTCTTTTCTTTTCTTTTTCAGTTTTTTCAAGGCAGTGGGGTTAAGTGACTTGTCGAAGATCATGCAGCTATGTAATTATTAAATGTTTGATGCTGGATTTGAACTCAGGTCCTCCTGACTCCAGGGCCGGTGTTCTATCTACTATGCCACCTAGCTGTTCCCAGCAATACTCATTTCTTACAATATACTAAAATAAAGAGGAAAGCAGTTTATGAAATCAACAGCTGAAGAGTGACTAAAGTTTTAGAACATCACTATTTTGTTTTATATCATCTGGACAATTTACAATGTGAAAGGAAAATGACAACTTAGTTGGTCCACAAATCTCACTTCTCCAATATGATAAATCAAATCAGACACTCTAAGTATGGTCTTTAGTGTTAGCTGGATGAATCATAGATTAAAATTCATTGTTCCAGTTTCTCAGTTTATTATTTAAAGACTTCTGTGGGGGCAAGTAGGTGGCACAGTGGATACAGCACCAGCCCTGGGGTCAGGAGGACCTGAGTTAACTACCTAGCTGTGTAACCCTGGACAAGTCACTTAACCTCATTGGTTTGCAAAAACCCAAAAAAAAAAAATTAAATGATAAGAAAAATAAAGACTTCTGTGTTGAGGATTTCAGCATAAGGACTCAGCACTATGGAGGTCATAAGACTGTCAAGAGGGTCGGATGGTACAGTGGAAAGAGTTCTGGGTTGGGAATGAATTGTCATGAATTCACATTTTTGCTACTAGAGTAGCTATGGAATAGTCAGATCTCTCATGGATCTCACTTTCTTTAGGTTTCCAGCTCTATAACTGTGTGACCCTTATTGAGGAGATGGTATTAACACACATAAAGTAGCAGTAAACAATATAAGGTAGAAGGACCAAATTGTGTGACAGAATCTATGTACAGTAGGTGTTCAGAAAAAGGGGGCTCAAGGATGGCTTCAATAACTATTCAAATATATGTATATAAGTTTATGTATATATACCTTAAGCATTACATATGGCACTAAATCCTAAGATCCCATAAATTTTTAAATTCTTAATTTTATTTCTGGGCAGTGTCATTCAATGCTTGCTTCTTCCTACATAGCATAAGTATTAAGCATACATAACTATTCAAATATGTGTGTGTATTCATGAATAAACGTATGTATGCCTTAAGCTGGACATATAGAGGAGGGTAAAAGAGAGAACTGTAGCAGGGAGAACCGCAAATAAAAGTAGTGAGTTAGGAGTAATGAAAAAGATGAACCTATCTGAAATTGATGAGAATTAAAAAAAGAGGGTGGAACCAAATTATAGAGGACCCTTAAGACAAACAGAAGAATTTAAATTTGTTTTGGTAGAAAATGGGGAGTTACTAAAGGTTTTTGAGTTAGTAAAGTAACCTAAGTATAGTTTGTTCCAGTATTCCATCACACTGAGAGTCTATTATCCTCTCTAAACCTAGATAAATCATTTTGGAGGCTGCTAGCTGGCTCTATGGATATTGTGCTGGGCCTGGAGCTGGCCTCAGATGCTTAATTACACATGTCCTTGGGCAAGTCAGTTAATCTCTAATGGTCTTAGTGTATTGGAGAAGGAAATGGCAAATCATGCCAGTAGAGAAAGTCTCATGGATAATATGGTCCCATGGAGTCAAAAACAATCAGATGTGACTGAACAATAAACTCTCTTTTGGGCAGTTAAGTAGTGGAGTAGATAGAGTGTAGGGTCCGAATCAGGAAATTTACCTTCTTAAATTCAAATCTGAACTGACATTTATAAGCCCTATTTGATGTAAAATGAGTTGAAGAAGGAAATGGCAAAAACAAACTCTGTTTTACTACAAATTTCATTTTCCTTAGTTGTCTTCAGGAATGGAGAAAAACAAGTAAAGCAGCCCCCTCAAAATAATCTTTCATGTACCTATGTGCTCTCTTGAAGTTTACAACATTAAGACTTTTACAAACCATTATTAGGAGGACAAGATAATTTCTAGGATTCTTATATAGCACTAAATCCCTATGATCCCATAAATTTTTTTTTTTAGGTTTTTGCAAGGCAAATGGGGTTAAGTGGCTTGCCCAAGGCCACACAGTTAGATAATTATTAAGTGTCTGAGACCGGATTTGAACCCAGGTACTCCCTGACTCCAGGGCCGGTGCTTTATCCACTACGCCACCTAGCCGACCCTCTTTTCTCATTTCAACATTTCAGGTTAGTCATTATGTCTGAAGCAAGTAACTGCTTTGCCTATCCTTTTATCTAAAAATGTGTTTGAAACTCTTCCGTGAAGACTGTCTTTTTTTAATTTTTTGGGTTTTTTTTGCAAGGCAATGAGGTTAAGTGACTTGCCCAAGGACACACAGCTAGGTAATTATTATGTCTGAGGTTGGATTTGAACTCAGGTCCTCCTCACTCCAGGGCTGGTACTCTATCCACTGCGCCACCTTGCCTCCCCTGAAGTCTTTCTTAAGTACATGAATGCACTCTATCTCTCCTCAACATTGTAAGACTACATACAGGATTGTTGTTCAGTTATCTCAGCTGTTATCCAATTCTTTGTGACCCCATTTGGTGTTTTCTTGACATAGATATTGGAGTGATCTGCCATTTCCTTGTCCAATTTATTTTACAGATGAAGAAACTGAGGCAAAGTGGGAAGAAGGTCTAGTCCTTCTAGTAAGTGTCTGAAGCCAGATTTGAACTTCAGAAGATGAGTCTTGCTGTCTTCAGGCCTAACACATCATCCACTGCACATATGATTGTGTACATGCTGATGTGCCACTGAATCTCTGGTCCTATTTAAGTGAATTAATTTTTGTTAGGAGTCTTGTCTTCCAGTGAGATGCTAATTAACATATTTATTTGCATAACAGTCACCTCAACATAGAAATTATATCCTTCTTTAGAGGCTTCTGGAGGAAAAAATGGATCCCCTAAATGTGACTATCACTTGAACAAAGCTTTTATTTTGTGACTTTAATTTCTTGCAGTTTTTCCCCAAGTGAGAAAAAAATTTTTCCATAGTAATGATGCCAGAAACATAGTATAAATACAGGTCTAGTTTGAAAAAAAAAAGAGAGTGTACAGCTACAACCACATAAGGAACAAAATAATACCAGTGCTACAAGTTGACAACAACTCCCATTATGGAACATTAAGGCGTATGAAGCATTTTCTTCATACTTTTCTAACTTGATTGTCAGCACCAAAGTACAAATTAAGAACCTAAAGCTCACAGAGAAGGAATAGCCCACTCACAATCACACAGCTACTATATGCTAGATTGCGATTTGAAACCAAAGCTCACATCCAACACTCTATCCACCAGGCCACCCAAGCTCTCCTCTGGAAATGGTGGCTAGGGAAACTCACAGGAACTTACATGAAATTATTTTTTTTAACTCTTCCACTGTTTCTCTAAGTAACTGGCCAGAGAAGAATGACAGAACTGCTCAAAATTCATTATATGTCTTCACTTGGCACATGCTTCTTCCAATTTACAGCTGGCCTACCATGTGAGATACCACTTCACACATTTGTATAGTGCACCCTTGTAAGAAGCAGAACAATCTTCTAAGGATAATCACAAAAAAAAAAAACCAACCAGAAGACGTGGTCCCTGTTTTCTAGGACTTTATGATTTATTAGAAGAGATAAGTCTAATACAAATGAGAATATACAAGAAAATGAATTACAAGGGTTTAATAAATGCCTTTTCATTCATTTATTTAAATGCAAAGGCCACTGAGTTCTACTCTTCCTTGCATGGTTTAATTTCTCTTAGGACACTAATTGCCTCTGTATTCCAAAAGAAATGTCATACTATATTCCTGCTGTTCTTCCCAAACTTCAACCTTCACCAGAATAATACGTTCCATTAATTCAAAAACAATGGGAACCAAAGTGATTAAAGGGTACAACTTAAAAATATTACACTCTACTTGTTGAAACGCATCCTTCAATTGTCTGTCCCTACATACCTGGGAGCTGGGTTGCTTAGGCTCATCCATCCTCCCAGGAGATTCACTGCGGGCTCGGTGTCGCTCAGCCAGGGTGACAACACTGCCAGAAGGGCTAAATCTGTCGGCAGAGGAGCATTAATAGGGTAACAGAATAGTGATGTTAAAAAACTGAGTGATAAGGTCATTCCCTTAGCCTACGGATAAATAAAGGGAAAACTATATGAAAAAGTTTGATGACTTTCAGCAAGGTGACTGAGAAATGCTCACACAGCCTGACTTGAAGTTAAGAAATTACATTTGGTCTAATGAAAAAAAATTTTGCAGAATGAGAGATCAATGGCACATAATAGCCTAATGACATTGAGATCCAATATGTCAGTAAAAACCTTATGTCACAACAACGGTACTAGAAGAACACTAAAAAATCTGTCTAGTGACTCAAGGAACTAAAATTCAAACTAGGTCTATAATTCTTAGTCTGTTACTTTGTGTGAACAATTACATTTTAAATTAATAAGCAATCAAATACTACCCAATTACCCCCAAACTTTTGAAAATCAGATTAATGAATGAGTGATAAAAGCTAAATCAAATCCTAAATCACTTAGATCGGCATTCCAATTACTTTTATCACTGGCTAAATTTTGGGGGGACTAAAATCAGTATGGTCAATAAAGAGTGCTATTTACATACCTATATGCTCTCTATGAGTAAAGGGGGGGGGGAAGGAGAGAAAACATTCAAAAAGTGACCATCTGAAGAAATGAGGGATCATAGTTTTCTGCATTTCTGTGGCACTTATTAATTTCTGCAACAAAGTCTTAACGGGTCAGTAACATGTTTTAGAGCTGCTGCTTATGCAGTCAAAATTCATTTTTTATCCCAAGGAGAGGAAAAATAGCAGAATCCATTCTTTGTATTTAACCAATCTTCACTGTGGGGGAAGGATGCTTAATGTATTTTCAACTTAATTTGATTACTGTGCTCACTTCCCCTTACAGCTGTGTCCTTAGCTGTTCATACAGAATTATGTTAGAAAGAAAAAGTGGGGAAACAAAGAGAAAAAAAAATAATGCAATGGTTAGGTCCTTGGCAGCGTAGCCACTGCTCAAGGCCTGACAGAAAATATATTTAAATGGCAAGCTGAGAAAGAAATGGAAAAACAATCCCAAAAGAATCTCCTTGGCATCACACTTTTACCCACAGAGAGCCAAAGGATGGCCAGGATCATACCAATGCCTCCTCTGGAGGCGGTGGCTAAAGGAAAGTGAAGCAGGGCTATAAAGGAAAGTGAAACTCCCCCAAGCCACCTACCTGTATCATAACATACCAAGGAAGGGAAAGGCCGCCTGGTTCCCAGCTGACGGTCTGCTCCCTGCCTCGAATCCGAGGAAGCCCTGGCAATTACTGAGGCTAGTGTGGCTGCAGATGCTATTCTGATTCATGGAAGTGTCTAACTTTACCATAGTTCTCACAACACTGTGAATACTTCAGGACTAGGAGCTTCCTGCTTTAAAAAAATAAGAATGCAAGTCTTTTGGCACACCTCCAATTTCCCCAACAGAGTCAATTCTTATTTCATCTAAACAACAGGTAGGGGAAGATGCTCTGTAAGCCAGAGAGATGGCCTGGGATCAGTGGTACCCGAGCGAGTCGGGAAGCGGGCAAAAGAAACCTTACCTGTCCATTTCGCTGCTGGTTGGCCGAGTGGCCTTGGGCGCCGAAGAGGCCAAAGCATAATTCTCCTGTCCTCCCGCCCCGTGGCCCGTGGTATCGATCACCATGGCGGCCACCTCCTCGGCACTACTCCCGTCTTCTCCAGAGGGCTGATTCTCTGTCCCGAGCCATTCCTCCAGATTCTCCGTTTTGATCCGAACTCCTCCAAGGACTCTCACCTCATCGTCGCTCCGGGCCCCCCGGTCGGCGACCCCGGTCTCCACGTACCACTGTCCCGCTCTGTTGATCCGAAGGATGGGTTCCCGGCTCTCCACGTCAGAACTCTGCTCAATTATCTGAGGGCTGGTGGATTCTTCGGGGGGGCTCAGCTCCCTGATGTCCAGCACCGTGCTCACCTGGCCCCTCCGGCTCCCTTTAGGCGTGTTGTGCCGTGGGCTGAGGGGGCGGTTTAGTGTGGGAGTGACTCTGTGAGATTCTGGGGGTCTCTCCGGGTGCTTCGTCCTCGTCTGGCCCAGCTCTGCCTCCACTTCGGCTACGTTAATCTTGAAATGTATCCCCTCCAGGATCTGTGTGCATTTGTCTATGATGTGCTGCATCTGCAAGAAGCTGGCAGCCGTCAGGTAGCTGATGATGTCGGCCAGCTGGAGGCAGATCCGCCCGGTGTAGCAGAAGGACAGGAGCTGCTCGAAGACGGTGGGGTTCTTGATGACAGATATGGAGACGGTGCTCATCTCGTTCAAGGACATGTGGTCCCGGAAATAGGGAGAGCTGGCGGCCAGCACCACCTTGTGAGCCCGGAAGGCCTGGCCTTGCACGTTGACCACAATGTCACAGAGTCGGCCCTGCATGCGCAGCTGGTTGAGGTGGCTCAGGACTGAGTTGCTAAAGTCGGGGATTTCCAGCTGGATGTTCCCACCTTTCTCCATGGTGTGCCCGAGGAGACAGGCTCTCCGCCCTGCTGGGAGGAAACAGGGAGAATGACTGCGTGCCCATGATGAGGGGGCCCAGTCCCCTCACAAGGGGGTGCCCGTCCCCTCACAGGGAGGGTGCCCATCCCCTCACAAGGGGGTGCCTGTTCCCTCACAAAGGGGTGCCTGTCCCCTCACAAGGTGTCCGTCCCCTCAGAAGGAGGGTGCCCATTCCCTCACAAGGCAGTGCCTGTCCCTTCACAAGGGGGTGCCCATCCCCTCACAAGGTGGTGCCCGTCCCCTCACAGGGAGGGTGCCAGTCCCTCACAAGGCGGTACCCGTCCCTTCACAAGGAGGTGCCTGTTCCCTCACAGGGAGGGTGCCTGTCCCCTCACTAGGGGTGCCTGTCCCTCACAAGGCAGTGCCCGTCCCCTCACCAGGGGTGCCCGTCCCTCACAAGGCGGTGCCCGTCCCCTCACCAGGGGTGCCCATCCCTCACAAGGCGGTGCCCGTCCCCTCACTAGGGGTGCCCGTCCCTCACAAGGCGGTGCCCTCCCTCACAAGGGGGTGCCCGTCCCTCACAAGGCGGTGCCCTCCCTCACAAGGGGGTGCCCATCCCCTCACTAGGGGTGCCTGTCCCTCACAAGTGGGTGCCCGTCCCCTCACTAGGCGGTGCCCTCCCTCACAAGGGGGTGCCCGTCCCTCACAAGGGGGTGCCTGTCCCTCACAAGGCGGTGCCCTCCCTCACAAGGGGGTGCCCGTCCCCTCACTAGGAGTGCCCGTCCCTCACAAGGCGGTGCCCGTCCCTCACAAGGGGGTGCCCGTCCCTCACAAGGCGGTGCCCTCCCTCACAAGGGGGTGCCCGTACCCTCACTAGGAGTGCCCGTCCCTCACAAGGGGGTGCCCGTCCCTCACAAGGGGGTGCCCTCCCTCACAAGGGAGTGCCCATCCCCTCACTAGGGGTGCCCGTCCCTCACAAGGCGGTGCCCGTCCCTCACAAGGGGGTACCCGTCCCTTACAAGGCGGTGCCCTCCCTCACAAGGGGGTGCCCGTCCCTCACAAGGGGGTACCCGTCCCTCACAAGGCGGTGCCCTCCCTCACAAGGGGGTGCCCGTCCCCTCACTAGGGGTGCCTGTCCCTCACAAGGCGGTGCCCTCCCTCACAAGGGGGTGCCCGTCCCCTCACTAGGTGCCCGTCCCTCACAAGGTGGTGCCCGTCCCTCACAAGGGGGTGCCCGTCCCTCACTAGGGGTGCCCGTGCCCTCACCAGGGGCACTTGGAAGTTGTACTCCAACACGCCCCCGGGAGGAGGGAGGACAAGGGCGGCCAGCGGGGCTCCTTCTGGGGTGTGTGAAACCTGGACACCAACTTTGGACTTTTATTGTACTTTATTAGGAAATCGGGGAGTTCCAAAGACTTGAGTGTTTGACTCTCAACGTTTCCGTGTTTAAGGTTTTTTCTCCAAGTTAGATAAAAAGTGGGTTTGTGGAGGCGGGCCGCGGGGGGGCGCGGGAGCGGGCCGGGGCAGGGGGCACGGGGCACGGGGCTGGGGGCACGGGGCTGCCCGCCCGCCCGGCCGGCCCGCGGGGTGTGGGCGCCTCCGCCGGCTCCGCCTCGCCCCGCGGCCGGGCAGGGCCCCTGGCACGGGGGGCACGAGGGGGCGTTCCCGCCGGCGGGTCGGGCCCGGGTGTGGCGGCGGGTCTCGGGGGGCCGGAGGGAGGGGCCCGAGGGAGGGGCCCGGCGGGGGGGCGGGTCCGCCCGCCGCGGGGCGGAGGAGGGGGTGGGGTGGGGCGAGGAAGGTCGCCCCGAGCCCCGGGGTCGGGGCCCCCCGGGGCCGCGCCGAGGGGCGCCCGGGCGGGGCGGGCGGAGGGATGCAGGGCGCAGGCCGAGGCACAGAGCCGCGGCCGGACCCCGCCGAGGAGCGGTACCTACCTCCGGGGGTGGAAATGGGCCGGAATGGGCCGGAACACCGTCCCGGAAGTGAAACCCCCCGCCCCCTCCCCCCGAGCGGGCGACGTGCCGGAAGGAAATCACTCACCCTCACACCGCCCCCCCCTCCTCCGCTGCCCCCTCCCCCATCCCGCTCCTCCCCTCCCCCTCCTCGGCTCCGCTCCGCTCCGGTCCCCGGCCGCGGGCCTGCGTCACGTGGGGCGCCCCGCCACGGCGGGGGCGGGGCGGCCAAGCCCGGGTTCCCGCTCTCCGGCGAGGCGGCGTGGGGGGCGTCATGACGTCACGGCGCCTTTATATACAGGGCGGCGCGGCGCCGCTCGCTCTTTCCGCGGGGGCTTGGCGGCCGCGCCGCGCTCCGCTCCGCTCCGCTCCGGGTAAGCTGCGCTCCCTTCTGCGGCCTGGCCCCGCGGCGGCCCCGGGGAGTGGGGGGCCGTGTCGGGGGCGCCGGCTCGGGCCGCCGCGCGTGATGAGAGCCGCGTTGGTAGGGACATCTGAGCCCGCTGATGAATGCCAACGGCTCTGACGCGGGCCCGAGCCCAGCCTGGCACGGCCGGGGAGGCCCGCACCCGCCGGCACGTGCTCCGCCGCCCTGGCCCAGGCCCGGGCAACGACGCCCGTGGCCTTTCGTTATTCCGTTCCTTTAGGCTCCCGATGGGGAACTTGCAGTGTTGAGAGTCGATTCCCAACCCCCGCCTTCATCTTTTTTAGGCATGGAACCCGAAAAAGGCTGGTGCCCCGCGCCGACCCTGGAGGTGAGCCGGGTGCGGGAGGAGGGCCTGGGGGGGCCGAGCCGCGAAGCCCGTGATGGTGCAAGAGTAGTGGACAGAACGCATTTCTGACAAGGACGGACTGAGGCTCGCGCGGGGACGGGCAGCCAGGGCCCGGGCGCGCCGGGGTGCTGAAGCCTCCCTCCTTCCCTTGCAGGTGCACAGCCCGGGGAGCCGGCCGAGCCGGTGAGTATCGATCCCGCGGGGCTGAAAATGCAGCCGGGGGGGAGGGGCGCCGTGCCGGAGCGGGTGCCCCACGCCCCAGCTGCTGCCGGGGAAGCGCCCTACTGTGCCGTGATGATGAGGTTTATTTGCTACTCTTGATCATGAATATGATGAGAATCGTTACCACCATTTTCTTGACCCTGAAGCACATGTAGTAGTACAGAGGATTGGGAGGTTTGTAACAAAGATGGATATTCAGGTTTTTTTTTTAAATTTCTTTCCTAGAGTCTCGAGTATTACTCAAGAGCGAACCAGGTAATCGCTATGCTGTTTTTTTCTTTATTGACTACTGAAAAATAGCTAAACAACAGTAAGGCAGATACTATGATGGTTGCATAGTTCAGCGGATAACATAGTGAAGAATATTTACCTTATTATCTGATGTGTCTGCCTTACAAAAAATTGTAATTTGCTAAGATTTCCACAATCAAAGGAATAACATTTTCTTTTTCTGCTTTTTCTTCTAGTGACTTGACGATTGGAAATGGAGATGGTAAGGTCTAAAGCCATTCAAAAGTAGAACTAGGAATCTGGATTTAAGTGCCTTGAAAGAGAAAGCTACTGAGGGTCTGTAAAATTAGCTTTAGAAGGACAAAATTTAGCGCTAGAAGCACCAGGGACACCAGTTGATGAAACATCTACTTTTAAGTAGTTTTTTTATCTTAACTTATCATTATGGATAAGAAAAATTGTACTGCAATTTGCTATTTCTAGGTATTTAAAGTTGCAAATGTGAGAACCTGAGAATGGAGTATAATCTTGAATTTGTTTAATTTTTTAGTTTTTGCAAGGCAGTGGGGATGAGTGACTTGCCTGAGGTCACAGTTAGGTAATTAGGATTTGAATGGCCTACTGACTCCAGGGCCACTGCTCTATCCACCTAGCTGCCCCTGGTGGGTTTATTTAAAAAGAAAACCATAAACAAAAAACTTCAGGGAAACCAAGATGGTGATGTTTAAGTGTTTATAATGAAAATTGCATTAGCTCACAGATCCAGATGATGCTCATGGTTTTAAATTTATTAGCTTCTTAGGGAATAAGAGTAGACTCAAAGCCTGTATGATGATAAGCCAATAGACTGACTTTTATCATGGAGGTCTAATTAGCTCTAACTGATTTCAGGCATTGTTTTAAACTTTAGCTATTAATTCATATTTGACTTTTATTTATTAGATTTGTTTGTTTTAGGCATCAGCTGAACTTGAAGTCACTACAATTGGATTAATTTGTAAGTGAATTTAAATTACTCATTAAACAGTTGAACTGATAGCAACCAGTGCTAGTAGTAAGAGTTGATTTTAGAGTTCATTTCATTAGTTGTAAGAAACCATAGATCACTGTACCTAGGGATATTTATAAAATGGGAATAACCTAATCCCATAAAGTTGTATAGATAAATTACTTGAGATAAAGGTATTTTTCAAGTCTTATGCAAGTATGTTGAATTTTGCCAAGGATTTTTGAAAATTAAGCCTTCTCTAAAGCTATTTAACAGGGTTTATTATGATGTCTTCAAATGTCTGACCTGAAGTCAGCATGTAGATAAATCCACAGACTGAAGTGCCCTGTAATGAAGTGAGGCCAACCTTCATTTCTCTGTGATAAAATTAAATTTAATGTAAAATTTTGCTTCAGGTTTTCCTGGTCCAGATGCTGTGATCTCTTCAAATTGGTAAGTGTATCAAATATTAGCTATTAACTGGATAATTTTGGATTGAGGTGTTTTCAAGCATCTTGTTTTAAAGAAGAAACTATTACCCTAAAATAGTTTGAATGCATGGGGAAGGAACTATAGTACTTGGTTTGACTTTAGCTTTCTCCATGATATACAATCTGCACTCAATTGATCCAGTTATAAAATTGGTACCTAATGTCTTGTTTAAAAGAAAAAAAGGGGCAGCTAGGTGGCATAGTGCATAAAGCACCGGCCTTGGAGTCTCAGACACTAGCTAGCTGTGTGGCCTTGGGCAAGCCACTTAACCCTGTTTGCCTTGCAAAAAAAAATCTAAAAGAAAAAAAAGCATTTTTACATATGCAAAATTGATAAACTAGTTCTAGTGAAGAAGTGATTATTAGAAAAAGTAAGTACCAACACAGGCTTAAGACAAGTCCAAATGGCATTTCAATATAAAGACGAACTTGTAAAATTATCAAAAGGTCAAGTTAGCTTGACCCATAATGTACTGTTAGTGATGATCTATTTTGCAAAACAATGGGAATCTCTCTGAAAGATCATGAGGAATTTCTCTACCTGAAACAGTACAGTTTTGAAGACTTCCGATAGAAGATTGAACAATCCAGCAAGAATTTAACTCCATTTCTTTTGCAGGTGAAAATGAATTGATCTGAGTTGACTTCATCTGCCCAAGCAAAGGTGAAGATACTGAAAAGGTGATCATCAAAATTTGAAAAACTGCAAACTGGGTTACAATAAGATACAGTGGTGTCTCAGCTTGATACAATGATGATAACATAGTTCATCAGATTTATGGTGGTGAATACAGATTTTGTCTTTCGCTCCTATCTGATGTATCAGCTATTGGAGACAAGACTTTAATATTTTTAATTCAGGACTGTTCAAGAAGCATTCTCACCTGTGGGTTTACTAAAAGCTTTAATAAACAAGGGGCGGCTAAGCATTGACTTAGTTTGTTGACCTGAGTTCAAATCCTTTCTCAGACACATAATTACTTAGTTGTGTGACCTTGGGCAAGCTATTTAACCATACTGTCTTGTTTAAAAAATTTGAATAAAAATAAAACCAAACTCACAGAACTCTCAAAATGACAAATGAAAATAGTCGGTTTTTTCTTTTCAATAAAACCTTTTAAAAATAAAGGTGGACAGCACTATTTTAATGTACTTCCTGCTATTTTGATTTGATAGTTGAAAGATCTTTATTGTGGCATTTATATTTCCTGTATATTTTTAGAATGGGGTTTGGCTGTTTTCTTAAACTTTGTCTTGCCCTAATTGTAATGTGTCCTTTGGTTTTTTTCCAGCATGAAATGTCAGAGATAGGATAAAACTGGTAAGTGAAATCATTTAAGCTTATCAAATTGAAAATTTGAATATTTAATTGTAACCAGTGATGCAAAAGATTCTGCCAAATGAAAGGATGTGATTTTACTCATAAACCGTTCCTTTTTTTATACTGAGGTTACATAAGTGGCTAGAGCTCTCCAGTATTGGGAGTTTGGGAGGACCTGAGTTCAAATTTGGCCTGTAGTACTTAATAAAAGACATGAATGGGAGGCTATGGGCAAGGTTGTATACAAGATGACAAAGACAATTCTCTGCATGCTAAGAGAACAAATAGTCAAACTGCCACTTGAAATTTCTTTCATCCTTTTACAGATCTCGTAAAAACTTCAGAAAAGTAAACATGTAAAGTTGAAAGGTAAGCTATTTTTAATGTATATTTTGCCGATCCTTTTGGGTGGGAACTTGTAACCAGTGATGTTAATGATTCTGCCAAATGAAATGGCAATGATTTCAACCATAAACCGTTCCATTTTTAATCTGAGGTTATTAGGAAAATAATTGTTGTTGCAGGCAGTCATG
Source organism: Macrotis lagotis (assembly GCF_037893015.1). NCBI lineage: Eukaryota > Metazoa > Chordata > Mammalia > Peramelemorphia > Peramelidae > Macrotis > Macrotis lagotis. Next base: position 67,074,092 of record NC_133659.1, on the reverse strand, counting down.
ACCTTTAGCTAATTTTAGCTTTTATTTCATATAGGAATACTTCCAATGAATAATCAGAAGTGACTTGATGCAACTTCCGAGTAAGTTGAGGGGGAAGGATCAAAGTATATCCATGCCCTTTAGAATATGATGACATCATCCTTTACTTGAACTCTCTCACTGATAAAGTGATGAGAAACTAAGGTCTGATTTTGACAATTTTAGGGGAAGTACTTTTTGGGTTTTTTTTTTTTACTAAAGGTGGCCTTTTTGTATTACAGGTTAGGACCCTTTGGAGGATTTGAAAAGAGGAACAAGAGGAACAAAACATAGTATGCTGTTGAAGTTATATACAACAAATTTTTAATAAAGTGACATTTTACATTAATTGCTGTCCATGATATCTTGAAAAAGAACTGAGTTTCATATCTAAAATTTAGCTTAGCACCATTGCAAGGAAGAATGATCTATGTATCCATTCTAGGCTGAGGTATGTATACTTGGAAGGAAAGAACATTTTAAGTGACATTAGATAAAGTGAGTATTCATAAATCACATTGAGCTTAATTCTTTTTTTAAGTAACTAAAATTTTTAAAGTAAAAAAATTTTTACTATAATAAAGCTAGAGAGTATTTGCTAAATATGCAAAAATGCTGTACATATCTCATTTGACAAGAAAATAAAGAACTTTAATAAAATTGGCAGGTATACACACCAAAATTCACAAGGTGCAAGTCAGTGGTGGTTGAGGTCCGAGCCTGGATTTTTCTTCACTTATTGTGTCCATTAGATTAGAAGTTTACCAATTTTTCCAAGGATGTTTTTCGCCATCTGTAAATCAAGAAAATTTACACAATGACTACCTAAGACACTTTATTTAACTTTAGCTCATTTCCTATAACACATGTATTTGAAAAGAAATGAATTCATATGGAACTGTGGATGACTTGGAAATCTAGGGTGTGGCTATTTGCTTTCCTGACCCTTCAAAGTGCCTCTTGCATATTAACAGTTTTAAAAGGGATTAGTAGCATGTGAATGGTATGATTTTTAGTGAGCACAAAAATTAAGCCCTTACCCACAACCCTTCAATCTCTTTCTTGTAATACCAAACTTCATTATGTCTGTTGAAGAGTGTGAAAGGCCTGTTATAGCCAGCAGTAAAGTAGAAATCCGAGTGGAAGGACTGGCCTTCTTTCTGCAAAATGTCTGCCAGAATTTTTGCTTCCTTGTTGAATTTTTCTACAGAAGCAAATCCTCCAAATGACCTGTAATAAGATGATGAAAACATCTTTACCTCTTAAATTGGCATTCTCGAAGGATAACACTCAGATCAAGTCTTGATAGAGTGAACTTACATGACAGGGCCTCTACTTCACAAAGCAAATAGCTACCTGACAAAAACAGCTGCTGGTTTCCTCTGTTCAAGGAACACATCTGGGTCTGTGGGCTCTGGTGGAGAATGCTGATGCTTAGGTGGTACAAAGAAGGAAACCTTGTATTCATTGGTACCAGGTTGCACCAGGCAGGTCACTGGCACTGCCATCTCAATCTTAGTCTCTGGTAAGGAAAAAAAATAGTGACCCTACATATATTCTAAAACCATTGATTTCCTGCCTTGGGAGTCTTCAGGAACCCCAGCATGAGAAGGGTTTATTTTTGAACCACTGTAGTGTGATTTCATGTAAACTGGTTTATAGTAGCCTATGGTATTGTAAATTGTATGTTTATAGTAGTAAAACTAGGCTTTATAATATGTTCGGGGAAAAATTAACCAGTTATGTGTGTAATTAAAATTTTTTATTTTTGGAAAATGGCAAATGCACCAATCTCTCAACTATCTGGGACAAGCTGTTAGCCTGGTATGTAGACCTAGAATGAGTGAGACCCCAAATACCCTAGTATTTGAATCATAATTTAAGGACAGTTACTTTAGGCATAAAGTTAAACCTCAATTTGTATATAGATGGTGCTTTAGGGTTAATAGTAAAGGCTATGACGAGCAGGAAAGGTTGGAGAGTGCCATAATGTGCCTCTGGTAACTGCTTCCAGTCATCTCAACTGCAAAAGCCCAGCTCTTGATATAGGGATGCCACCTACAGTGCTAAGAAAGGTCATTCTGGGCAGGTTGGGGGGTTCGCTAAGCAGCTGAATACCTGTCTCATTCTCTCCCTGGATGTAGTGGAGAAGTTTCCTGAGCCCTTGACGAAGTGCTTCCTTCTGGCTCTCATCTCTGATCACAGTGCTGGCCCATAGACTAGTCTCATAATGCCGCAGTTCACATCCAGGCACCTGGTAATACAACCATCTTTCAGGAAGTGCCCTAGTGGGCACAACTCGGGTGGGACAACCATTTGTTATGAAGGGGCCTTGTCATAATCAGATTCCAGCAACAAACTACTTAGATGATAGAATTTAGAGACCCATGAAAAAAAAGCCAACCCTTTCCTGCTGTAACTGGACCCGTAATGAATAAGGTAACTTTATTGGGTAATCCCTGTTTCTCAGTTTGCCAAAAAACTAGCTTGCTTCAGAAGCTAATACTAGTAAGATCTTGGAACGTCTATGATAAACCTTTCACTTCCCACCACAATTATCTCTACCCCAGATTCTGGCAGTATTTACCGCAACCTCTGCTGGGCTCCATTTAGGTGATTCCAAATTCTGGGACAGCAACGTCTTTTTTAGGGATTTGATCATGATGTCCACACTAGAGGAAATAGATTCCTAAGGGGAGTCAGCTGAAAGAACAGTCACAGAAAACAGTCTGACAACCAGAAATGGATAAAGGGGTGCCGCACTTTTGTAGAATTCTGCTTCTGGAAGCATACCAAGAGGAAAAAAATTGAATTGAATATTGAAACTATTGCTATCAAAAGATAGTAGTGAGATTGTGCTTTAGCAGTTTTTGAGAAAGAAGAAAAGTATCTTTAAAAGGGTAGAGACAGGGTAGCTAGGTGATGCAGTGAGTGCATCATGTGCTGGAGTCCCAGAGGACCTGAGTACAAATGTAGACTCAAGACAACTAGCTGCGTGACCTTGGGCAAGTCACTTGCAAAAAACAAAACCTTAAGATTAGAGTTGGAGGACATTTTTGACATGGGGAAAGATGGCATCTGAAGTCTAGAGGTTTAGTTTGATAAAAATCTTTAGCAAAATATTCTAAGGTGGATTATTAAACATTGTGAGTACATGGAAAAGAAGAGGTGACTCCTGGGAGCCAAAATATAAGTAGTCATCCCCAACATGTTCACATTTAGTAAAGTTGCAACATTGGTACATGGGGAACACTTGATATGTGGAAAACTAAGGATATTCTTGAACAAAATGAGGAAAAACGATGTGGAGGAGAAGGTAACTAATTAATTGGGTCACTGGGTGGAGCTCTGGCTCAAGTCATGAAGCCCTGTGTGCCTGGACAAGTCTTAATCTGTCTCAGTGTCCTCATCTGTAATATGGAGATAACAGGATCTACCTCTCCAGGTTGCTGGGAAAATAAAATGAGATATCTTTATGTAGGAAACCTTAAAGCTTATAATAAATGCCGTTAATATTAATGGGTTAAATGACTCCAGAAAGTGATGATTAATAACCCTGGATAGAAGTCCACCATTAGTGGGCCACACTGTTGAACACCTTGTCTGTTCAAAATAACTTGAATTTGTAAAGTTCATAAAAGTTATTGACGTCAGTTGAGTAGCTGTTTTCTGTTTTACAGGTGAAGCAACAGGCACACAGAAGTGATTTGACAGTCATATTATTACTACTATAATACTAGCCTTTATATAATACTTTAAGATTGGCAAAGTGCTTTGCAAATATTCTTTTATTTGATCACAGAAATCCTAAAGGGTAGGTGTTGTCATCCCCATTTTATATGTGAGGAAACTGGGACAAGCAGAAGTTAGTTGACTCCCCGAGTCACACTCAGGTTTTCTTGACTCCAAGGCTAGTGTTTCCATGACATCACTAATTTACAGAAGATATATCTGGTATACCTATCAAATATGCAATTACTTCAAAGCTCAGAGGATTGATATTTTTGGGAACACAAAACTTAAAGTGACTTTTTTTTTATTTTGGTTTTTGGGGTTAAGTGGCTTGCCCAAGATCACACAATAAAGTGTCTGAGGCTGGATTTGACCTCAGGTCCTCTTGACTCCAGGGTCAGTGCTTTATCCACTGCACCATCTAGCTGCCCCCAAAGTGATTTTTAATAGTTTGAGACTGGGCTGAAACTAATAGCTTATAATCCTTTTTCTAATCGCCTGTAAAATGTCAGCTTCTGCATTGTTCTGAGGTATACTAAAATGAATGAATGAATGAATGAATGAATGCCATAAAAAATAGGCCAGGGAAAATGAGCTCGACATGGGAAGGGGCTTTGAGCATGGGATGTCTCCTATATTGAATGGGGTCACCATTGGGTTTTTTTTTTTGGTTTAAAAGGGAGAATTCCATTTTAAGGAAGGGGAAGGGTGTATGTGTGTGACAGAGGAGGTAATAATGTAGAAAAAATGTAGAAGGTAAGTGATATACAAGTGAAAAAGATCCATAACAACTTTTTAACTAAAGACTCATAGAAAGGACCTTAGAGATACTGATTATATTTCAGCGGGACACGAGATAGCAGTGTGGGGCAGTTATTGTAGAAAGGAACATGAGTCATTTAAAAACCAAACCAAGACCCATCTTGTACTCTTCTCTCCCTACCCTTGCTTACATACATCCATGTTCTACACTGCAGAGGGAAATACTGAATCAAGTCCTGCTTGGCAACCAGTGTTAGTTTATGAATTCTCTTCCACTAGCCCAGAGAGTTCTGAAAGACTGTGGTGTCAGCTGGAGTAGCTGAGGGACAAAGGGGAGGCAGAGCTGGGTGATTGGGAGCTGATTGGTTTGTGGACTGCCAATTTATAGAAGAGATTGAGGGAGCCCCCAGCAACTAAGAGAAAGCTGGCAGAGGAGTAGGAGATGGTGATAGGATTTGTTCAACTACTTCTTTCCAGTTCTCCACCTGACCCATCTAATATACAAGGCTTTGCGAAAACCAAAGGAGGTCAAAGTTCAAAGATTCAAAGGTCTAGAGAGAAAAAAATCCTCAGAGATGGTTCATCTCACCCAATTTCTTTTCACCAGTGAAGAAGGTGAAGCCTTAAAAGAGATGAAACTACTTTGCTCAAATTCATATAAAATTGAGTGACCCTGGACCATCCTATTATTTTTTTTTACCCATCATGAGAAAGAGATCAGCATTCGCCGCTTCTCAATATAGAGCAAGAAAACTGGCTGAAAAACCTAAAAAAAAAATTGTTGGGGCGGCTAGGTGGTGTAGTGGATAAAGCACCAGCCTTGGAGTCAGGAGTACCTGGGTTCAAATCTGGTCTCAGACACTTAATAATTACCTAGCTGTGTGGCCTTGGGCAAGCCACCTAACCCCATTTGCCTTGCCAAAAACCTAAAAAAAAAAAAAAGAAAACTTGGCTGAAGAGGCTGTAAGCTTTTCACTTTTAGTCTCATAGCCATTGCTTCTTATTTCAATTTATCCATCAAGGAAGATAAAAGCTGATCAAACAGTATTTGGGCAGTTTTATAATATTTGACTTATTAACCAACAATTTGGTAACAGCCTTCAAACAATTTCCAGAATTAAATCTCCCTTCCCCTCACTCCTCCTACCCTCCACCCCCAGCCCCAAATGTCTTATTCTATCATGACTGCATGAAGCTTTTTCTTTCCAGTCCCTTCTTTCTTCTGCCTCCCATACCTGCCCCAATTCCTGATTTGGAAAGACATTAAAGAATTGTCAATACTTACATCTGAACAAGCTCCCTGGTCCCTGTTTTCCAAAGTGTGAACACATACCCAGATGTATGTGTTCCAGTATGTGTGAGAACACTTATGTCACTGTTATGAGACTAGGACACTCCTTCCATTTTTCTATTGGTGCAAACTTAGGAGAACCACAGCATTTTGAGCACCAGCACCCACATATGGCCACTCTGGGTTGGGATGCCATCTGTTGAATTAAGGGAGTCCGAAACAAAGCCTGTTGCCACGGACGTGAAGAGGAGCACAAAGAGAGGATTTATATGATGCTGTTCTTAAGCATCAAGATTCGTAAAGCTGCTTCTGCATAATAAGACAACTTCTGTTTGACTCCAAGCAACATTCGCCCATTAGGATATAGACAGCACAGTCTTTAAAAAAGGACCAGCTTCTAATTTTAGTCTTTAGTGTCCCCAAGCAACTTTCTATGGCTAAACTGCAGTACAATGGGTGGAGTTTCCTTTTGGAATCACGGGGTCTGAATCAACAAAGGTTTACATTAGGTTGACTTGAGACAGGACTAAGAATTCTTCCCTGGCTCAATGGGAGCTACTAAATGGAGAAGAGAATAAGTATTTATTTAGTCCAGACTATGAGCCAGTTTTTTTGGAGGCAATTGGGCTTAAATGATTTACCCCAAGGTCACAGAGCCAGTGAGTTTCTGAGGCTGGATTTGAACTCAGGTACTCAGGTCCTCTGGCTTCCAGGGCCAGTGAGTGATCCATTGTTTCACCTAACTGCCCTTTGTTCAGGGCTTTTTAACAAATGTTTTCTCTCTTGATCTTAATAACTTTTCAAGGTAGGTGCTATTCTCATTTTACAACTGGGGAAACTGAGTTAGACAGAGAAGTTAAGTGACTGGCTAAGGGTTGCACAGCTAGTAAGTGTGAAATGTTATTTCAGCTAAGGTCTGCTTGACTCCAAGCCCAATGCTGTATCCTAGTCTAATCTCAGTAAAAGAATACTCACCATATAAAAGAAGCCGAGACCTCGGGTTGGCTTTAAGAGAAGACCTTCCAACTCCATGATTTAGACCTTAACCGAATCAGGGCTGGACACAGTGTAGTTTTAGCTTTTCCCAAACATGACTTCAAAATTTTAGGGTACGATTTAGAATGACTAAAATTATTAAGTGTCTGAGACCAGATTTGAACCCAGGTACTCCTAACTCCAGGGCCGGTGCTTTATCCACTGCGCCACGTAGCCACCTAGCCACCCCCCTGTCCTTCACTTTTAAAGAGGACCAATGACATCATGAGTGATATCTTGACTTGGGAGTGAGATTTAAGTGAAATTGAAGTGACTTTTTCAGAGTCATCCAAGTCTAATGGCAAGACAAAAACCAAGATGACTGGTGATGCTTTGGGTGAACGACCCTTGATGTCTTCCACGTCTCACCAAATTCTAAACACTCTACAAAGCTTGCTTCCGCTGCCTTCATGGCTGTTGAAACAAATTGTCTCATCTGTCCATTCTCCAGGGAATGTCTTCACATGCTTGGGTAGCACTTCAACAGTTATCTTCCATCTGTTAGCCCATCTTATGACATGGTATACTGGGCTTTGGCCACAAATGCAGGTGAGAGTTAGGGGAAAGTAGCCACCAAAGGGTGGATGAGCTGCCCTGAAAAGGGCTTGGCAAGCCCTCACCCCAGAACTGTTAGTCCTCCTGAACATTCCACACAATTTACAACAGATATAGTTAGTGTGTGGATTGGCTTTTATGTCTGTATTAGTGAGTGGAGAGTTATTGGGAGAGAAGTTGTAATATTGATGCAAAAAAAAAGTATCAAAGAGATATTGAAAAGATACATGGGGGGTGGCTAGGTGACGCAGTGGATAGAGCATCGGCTCTGGAGTCAGGAGGACCTGAGTTCAAATCTGACCTCAGATACTTAATGCTTACCTAGCTGTGTGGCTTAAGCAAGCCACTTAACCCCATTGCCCTGCAAAAAGTTAAAAAATAAAAAAGAGAGAGAGATATATAGAAGGCAAAAAGAGGTTCAGGAGACACTGAAAAGGAGAATTTTGTTACTACCATGTGAGATTTTATATTCATTTAAACTGAAAAACATTTCTTATGCGATCCTCTTATTTTTTTTGTTCTCATTCTGAAATGTTAAATTCATAATAAAAAAAATTAAGGGGAAAGTTCTAAGGGATAACATTGGAATGAATGAGAGTTTGCTCTTTATATAATAATCTGAACCCTGAAAAAAATCATGGGATTTGGAATTGAGAATAACAGATCTTCTATAAGGCAATGTGAGTAGCCTTTGTGAAGTGCTGACCTAGTTCAAATCCTGCTTCTGACTCCAGCTATGTGACCCTGGGGAAGTCACTTAACTTCTCTAAGCCCACTTCCTAACTGTAAAACGTGGTTAGTGACACCTTTGGTAACCACACATTGTAGGATTGTGAATCTCAAATGAGGAAAAATTTAAAATGTCACACAAATAACAGTAATAAATATTATTACTCTAGGCATTATTAACCAGATTCTAGCTAGAAAGGAAGTGATTGAGTTCTATTGGCTCCATGAGTCTTCATGGCAGAAATGGACTTTCAGCCACTTTTCTATTTAGAGAAAATAGAAAATAGTGAGAAGAGGATGTGGGAGTAAATTCAAGGGGAAGTGGCATTTTTAACAGATGTGCCTCACAGAATTTTACAGACAGGAAAAACTCCTAAAGATCGAGTCCAACCTTCTTTACGGAGGATTATCAGTCTCTAAAGAGAAATGTAAGTTCTGCATGGTGGTCTTAAATGTTGTTTGCTAATTTCTTCCCTTGGAATAAGGAAAAAGTATGAACAGCCAACCTTAGAATGATCCATCCTTTAAAAAGTTGGTGGAAAGGATCTCTTTCTATTAATATAGAAAGATCCAAACTTTTAAAAGGAGAAGGGAAGGGGAATTCTTGGGAGTAAACAAACCAATTGCATAGAACCATTGTTTCTAAAGCAGAAGGGCATAAAACTAATCCATCAGACTTGGGAATAGAAAGTGTCAGATGACAACAAGGAGAAATTGTTCACAGGAAGGGAATCGCTGTAGGACAATGGTCACTACTGTTCTCCCGAAGCAGTGGTCAGTGCCTCTCCAACCCTCCTACCCCCCCCCCCCCACCTCCCCAAGCATGTATGCTACAATAATTTCTCAGGATCTTGGTTGGAATTGAAAAATTTGGCATTAATTTGAATTTAGTTAAGCATTCCCAAAATGATTAGAACTATGCCCCAGAATCTATCAAACTGTACATGCCCTTGACTAAGTGATACCTCTCTACTAGGTCTTTACTCTAAAGAGATTAAAGAGGAAAAGAACAGACACATTTATAAAAAATATTTATAGCAGCTCTGTTCATGGTATCCAAGAATTGGAAAAGGAGGAATTGGGGAATGGCTGAACAAATTATGATATATGAATGTGATGGAATCCTATTGTGCAATGACAAATGATGAAGGGGATGGTTTCAGAAAAACCTGGAAAGATTTATGTGAACTGATACAAAGTGAAGTGGGCTGAACCAGGAGAACAATTCACACAATAACAATATTAGAAAAGTAATTAACTTTTAATGACCCAATAACTGTCCAACACATTGACCAACTACGATTCCAAAGGACTCATAAGAAAACATCTCCAAGGGGTGGCTAGGTGGTGCAGTGGAAAAAGCATCGTTCCTGGAGTCAGGAGTACCTGGGTTCAAATCCAGTCTCAGACACTTAATAATTACCTAGCTGTGTGGCCTTGGGCAAGCCACTTAACCCCATTTGCCTTGCAAAAACCTGGGGGAAAAAAAACCATCTCCAGATAAACTGATGGAGTGTGAGTGCGAACTGAAACATATTTTTTCTTTTATTTTTCTGGACATAGCTACTGCAGGAATTTGTTTTGGATAACTATAATTATTTGTAATGGGTTTTCTTTTTTTCTTGCTTCTCAATGGATAAATGAAGGGGTTGGGGGAGGGAGGGAAAGAATCTAAACTGAAGATCAAATAAAAATGAATTAAAAAAGAAGAGAGAATTCTCAAATTGAGCTATTCCTAAAATTGCCCTAGGATATTTCAAAAGTTAAACTGCCAGTGGATACTTAGCTTTAAATTAATAACTAGAAATGGCATGATATTGTAGGTAGAAAGACAGAAATACTTGCTGGGATAAAATCCAGCTGCTTAACAGTTCAGACCCCAAACAAGTTATTTAACTTCTCACTCTTGCCAGTCTTACTAGACTAAGTTTTGGAGCAGTTGGGGTAGGGAGAAAGGGGGACCTTTCTTTATCTGGAGAATCACAATTCTAATTAAAAAAAACCCCAAAGACCCCAAGACTTAAAAGTGGTAGTTTTACTGAATTTCAGAATAAGCTATTTTTGGTAGGCATTCGTACCCACAAAAGGCAATGTGTGGTGGCGGCTAGGTGGTGCAGTGGATAGAACACTGGCCTTGGAGTCAGGAATACCTGAGTTCAAATGTGGCCTCAGATACTTTATAATTACCTAGCCGTGTGGCCTTGGGCAAGCCACTTAACCCCATTGCCTTGAAAAATCTAAAAAAAAAAAAGTCAATATGTGGGGCAGCTAGGTGACACAGTGAATAGAGTATCACCCTGGAGTCAGGAGGACCTGAGTTCAAATCCAACCTGAGACACTTAATAATTACTTAGCTGTGTGAACTTGGGCAAGTCATTTAACCCCACTGCTTTGCAAAAACCTAAAAAAAAAAATTGAAAAAAAAGGCAATGTGACTAAATTCTCTGGAATCTAATGTTGACCTCTTTGAGATTTTGGGATACTGGAAACATATTGAAATTTTTTTATGATGCCAAGAAAAATTCTTGGTTAGTGTGTTGTAGGTATGGTGAACATATTTAATAACATTAGGAAATGGGTGATTAGATAATGATGAGAGCTACTTGGAAAAAATGGGACTGCTCTGCCTAATAAAGGTTTTTAGTTCACTTCAGAAAAACCTACAGAGCAGGACAACACAAAGTACCTTTAATGTCACCCTCAAAATCCTCCCACTAAAAAGTTTCTGGTCACCAAGTACCCACTAAAATAAGGTGAGATGTTTCAAGACAAACTTGAGGGAAAAGCACCATCTACTGGTTAGCTAACTTTTTTTTTTTATTGTATAAATCTCTTCCATGTTATATACAACTCAAAAAATAATTTAAGACAAATTTTATTCACCAAAAAATGTTTTTTTAGCTGATGATCATAGGCCCAAGATTTATATTTCTCACCTGTAAACTAATGAAAAATAGTCAGGAAAAACTTAGCTATTTTAAAATTCTGAACCAAATGCATAGTCTAATATAAGGCAAGGAAGTATAATTATTTGATTTTCTATGTCAACTCTAATTATTAATTAATTGAACCAGTCTTCTTTTGTTTCGTTAGTACCATTAAAGTACCATTAGAACCACTTATGACATGTTTTCCTCATGACATTCTTCTGTGATTGGTAACTGAAGAATTGTAGCTGAGTGTCAGTGGAGTGACTTAGCCAAGGTCACACAGGTAGTGTGGCAGTCAGAACTTGAACCCTGTCTTCTTTCTACTAAGTCATGCCCATCTCAATTGTCTTAATTATCAGAATCTTATGAAGGTCACCTGGAAGGCTAAGATCCCACTTTCTCAAGCTGAACTGCCAAGCACTCACTCACAGAGAGTGTGACTGAGAGTTGGTCGTGTTGTTAGAATGCCAAAAAAAAAAAGATTATTTTATGTCATTTTTTTTGTTTTTTTTGCAAGGCATTGGGGTTAAGTGGCTTGCCCAAGGTCACACGGCTAGGTAATTAAGTGTCTGAGGCTGAATTTGAACTCAGGTCCTCCTGACTCCAGGGCCGGTGCTCTATCCACTGCACCACCTAGCTGTCCCCCAAAAGACTATTTTATGAAAAACAGGGCAAACTCTCATGGTGGGAGGTGTTCAAAAAAGCAATACAAGAACTCTCCACCCAGCCTGGTGTGCCCTCATCAGAGAGGGTGCTCACAGGGACTGTCTGTACCCCACGTGGGAGAGCATTCCAGGCTTGTATGGGCCTCAGCAGCCACAGTCGGACCCACTGTAACTTACCTCTACCATAACGATGTAGTTTTGTTCTCCTTCAATATTGAAGAACAGAACCAACTAGGATTGTTATATACCAATGCTTCCAATCAGGGCAAAGGATCACATTTAATGCTTAAATTACTATTCCTTAAAACAAGCTGATTTATACATCTGTTGACAGCATTCTGAAGAGCTGCCTCTCTATTTTTTGATAGCTACTACAACACCCAACAGATGCCGCGCACTTTAGATTTTCAACTGGTATTCCCTTATTTAATCCCTGCAAGCACTGTGTGAGGTAGGTGAACCAGTCCTATCAGGATTAGTTTGCAGATAAAGGAACTGAGGCTGAGTGAGGAGAGCTGACCTTGGGGCCCTGGATGCAGAGAGCAGAGAGACCAACTTCTGGCCTGGTGCACAGTCTCTTCCCCCATTGTCCTGACCCAATCACAGCAACTGCAGCCCTGTCCATCCAGAACACAATGTTGCCCCAGCAGGGAGTGACCAGGTGCCCTGGAGAACCATGCTTGGTGGGCATGAGGCCACAACTGCCTCAGAGAGGAGCCTTTCTTGCCCATATTCGCTGTGCACGGGGCACAGAGTCTTTCAGTTGGCAGGGGTTCCACTCCTTCTTTGTTGGTGATCTGGCTATTTGCTGGACTTCCTCCTTTCCAGAAGCTCGGGGGGTTGGCCCTCGGCCAGCTTCTCTGGGGGCTTCCCCGTTTTGGCAAGGCCTGGCGGGCCCACCCATTGTGAAGCCTCAGTTTCACAGAGGGCAGGCTCACCGTCACTGCCATGGTCTCTGTCAGTGACTTCAGGCCACTTGACTTGGATATGGTAGGGCTCCAGATCTTCAGGAGACATGGAGTCGGGGGCGCTGCTCATCAGGTCATGTCCCCGGAAGGACTTTGGGAAGGCGATGACATCTCTGATGGTCGGTGCTCCGGTGACAAGGCACAGCAGCCTGTCCAGCCCTGGAAGTGAAACCACATGTGACTTCATAAAAGTTGGGTGACTCGAGCTCAATGTGGTCAGCCCTTGATCCACAGTCCAGATAACTAGGGGAAGCTAGGTGGTGCAGTGGATAGAGCACTGGCCTTGGAGTCAGGAGTACCTGAGTTCAAATCCGGCCTCAGACACTTAATAATTACCTAGCCGTGTGGCCTTAGGCAAGCCACTTAACCCCATTGCCTTGCAAAAACTAAAAAAAAACAAAAACAAAAAAAACCATAGTCTAGATAACTACCCATGGGAAGTCTGGAAGGAGTTAAATATAATTTACTGACTACTTTAGAGATTTTAGTTGGCTTATGAATGCAATTTGTAGGCACATTTTTTCCTTTTTGAGACTATATTCTCTTTTCTAGATTTTCATTCCAGAGCAGCATTCAGGGTCATTGTCCAAATGCTATTATAATGAATAACAAGTTTTGCTGAAAGTTTCATGATGGCTCACTGTGGACTGGGCAGTAATAGATGACTGGGGAACGTAAATGTAAAAGAGGACAGACTTCTTGTTGGGGAGTCTACAATCTGGCTGGGCTGTCTGAAATTGTCCCTCTTCTTGCTTGAGAAGGTGAGAGGGACACGTAACTCTGCAGCTCTCGCAAATTCAAGGTAATCAGTGTATTGATTTTTATGCACTTACCTAAAGCAATTCCTCCATGGGGGGGTGCCCCAAAATCTAAAGCTTGAAGTAGGTGAGACAGCAGTTTAACATCCTCCTGTAATTCCAAAAATACAACCATTTTAAAACTGCAGAGACTTTCCCTTTCTACTCCTGGGTAATTTAATACTTTTATGAGTCCAGAAATTCCATTGTCTTATATTCACTTCTACCTCAACCACCAACAGATTCTTCTTTCCAGGATGTAATTCTAGGTTTTCTCAACCCTTTCTTCCTTAATCCTACTCTATATATTATGATAATTCTAATTTCGTGAGTATCAGATTATATTCTGGATACCATTTTCTATGCTTTAAATCCTAGAGAATGGAGAATTTTCCTTCTATCACCAAAACTGACCACATTTCAAATTCAAATTTGGGCTATATAGTGAATATTAAAGACCTTTTAATTTTTCTCCCCTCGAGGTCTTTTCACAATTTCAGATTCCCGTTCTAGATGCTCTGTATGTATGAGCAATGTCTCAAGCTCAACAAGGAACTGTGGGTAATCACCTTTAACACAACTTCCAGAACATACTGTTGCTGCTCTGCATTGTGAATGCGGATGGAGCCACCTCCTATCTCACTGCCATTCAGCACTAAATCATAATGCTGGCTTCGAACCTAGAAAAGAAGTGGATTTTCATGTAAAATAAGGAAGTTGATTCAGTTCTAAAAGAAGAATGTATTAAAAGTACTGAATGAATCCCAGTTTGCTAATTATTGATTAAAAAGAGGCAACGTGTGTAGTTGAATTTTTTTCTTGAAATGCTAACAGTGACAGTGTGAAAACTTTGATGCAGAATTTAATATTTACTGCCTCAACTTAACCCTCTCTTTATTTGAAAATATAGAAAATGGTACCTTTTCTGGGTCAGTGTAGAGGAGGTGAATGTCACTGGGATGAGGAGCAGTGAAAGGATGATGAGCTGACTCTAGTTCTCTGGGAGCCTCCTCCTTAGGAAGGAAAAGTGGAAAATCCACCACCCAAAGGAAGTGGAACACGGCTGGGTCCCGAAGAACTGCTCCTCTGGTCTCCAGAAGGTCAGCACATTCCAGGCGTAATTTTCCTAATACAGAACACTGAATAAGTGGAGTAAACTCAGTTAACTGGTACTTAGATTGAACGTAGGGGTTCAGCATAGAAGGATCCAAGAAAGTCCTTGGAATTTATAGAGAACTGTCTGACAGATTATGAGCTGCCAGTTAACAAAGGTTATTTCACTAATTCCCAGAGTTGATTTTGTTGACTTTATCCATGCTCATGATGGAAAACAAACTACATTTCTGGTTAAGGCTATTGATAAATACTTATTCTTCTCTACAACCACCTGGGGCTGGCCTCTCTTCTGGACCAATGTGATTGCTGTGGCTGCCCATGGATTGTTCTAGACACACCTGCTACCATGGGCTCCAGAGGTCTTAAATCACCATCAGATGAGAAGGACCTCAGTGACTTTTTGACAAATGAAAGCTACATCAAGGTACCATTATGATCGACATGGCAATCAATGTTTGGAGCAGGTATATCTATCTATCTATCTATCTATCTATCTATCTATCTATCTATCTATCTAAACCTGGAATTTTTGGCTCTCTGTTAGATAACTGCATTAAGGCTTATGAAAAGTAAAAAGCAAGTCTGCTAGGAGTAAAGAAGGTTTTGGGCAAGTTGGATCCTCTTGATGTAGAAGAGGAATGGATAGCAAAGAGAATGGGAACAGATTCTCTTTGGAGTTGCCGGGGAAGAGTCCAGGAGCTCAGAGTGGCTGCCTCGGGAGCTGATGCAGCTTCCTGCACCAGGGTCTCCAAGCAAAGACTGAATACCCACTCCCCACTGCAGAGCAGGGGGCCATGTGCAGGACACTGCTTGCTTTCCTAAGGCCAGGCCAGTATGCTAAGAATGGGTTTTACATATTTAAATATGACATACAATCTAAATAAAATCATTTTATTTTAATATGTAAAAACTATTCTTGGTTCAAACTGTTCAAAACCTGGCTGGTAGGTGGATTTGGCCACAGCTATCATTTGCTGACCTCTCTATGTAGAAGAAAACTCTTACAGAGGTATGGGTTAGACCAGACAATAAAGACTGATTTCACAACTCCCTGTGATATCTCTGAGAAAAATCAACCCCCATCCTCTAGAAGGGTTAAAAAGCTGGTGATATCCTTCAAAAATGTGATTTTTAAAATTTCTTTCAAGAAAGGGGCAGAAGATTAGTAAACAAAAGAAAAAGAAGAATCTGACCATACCATAGAGAATTACTTTAGGCCCATGGAAGATCAAACACATACTGAGATGATGACAAAATTGGAGCTTTTGAATTCAAAACCTCCAAGAGAAATAGAAAATGGGCTCAGACTATGGATGAGCTCAAAAAAGACTTTGAAAAGCAATTAAGGGAGGTGGAGAATAAATTGGGAGGAGAAATGAGAGCGATGCAGAAAAACCATGAAAACAAAATCAACAGCTTGGTGAAAGAAAAAAATACTGAAAAATACTGAAGAAAATAATATGTTAAAAACCAGTTTGGGCCTAATGGAAAAAAGCAAAACAAAAGGCAAATGAGGAGAAGAATTCCTTAAAAAGCAGAATTGGCCAGCTGGAAAAGGAGATTAAAAAAAGCTCTCTGAAGTAACTCCTTCAAATGCAGAATGGAACTAAAGGAAGCTGATGACTTTGTAAGAGATCAGGAAGAAAGAAAACTCTTCCAAAAAAAGTCAAAAATTAGAAGAAAACGCGAAATATCTCACTGGAAAAAAACAACCGACATCAAAAACAGATCCAGAAGAAATAATTTAAAAATTATTGGGCTATCTGAAAGCCACGCCTAGACTTCACTTTTCAAGAAATAATAGCACAAAATTGCCCTGAGATCCTAGAGGCAGAGGGTAAAATAGAAACTGAGGAATTCACCAGTCACCTCCTGAAAGAGATCCCCAAAGAAAAACTTCTAGGAATATTATAGCCAAATTCCAAAACTCCCAAATCAAAGAGAAAATTCTAAAAGCTGCCAGAAACAAACAATTCAACTACTGAGGCTCCATAGTCAGGATTACACAGGATCTGGCAGCATCTACATTAAGGACTCATAGGGATTGGAATATGATATTCGAGAATACAAAAGATCTTGGTTTACAATCGAGAATCAACTACCCAGCAAAACTGAATATCTTCTTTGAGGGGGGAAAAAGATGAACTTTCAATGAAACAGGTGACTTTCAAATTTTGCTGTTGAAACAACCAGAGCTGAACAGAAAATTTGATCTCCAAGTACAGGACTCAGGTAAACCACAGAGGGGGTGAATGAGAAGGACTATGAGGAACTTAATGATATTGAACTGTTTGTATTCCTGCATGGGAAGAAGATATAGATAACTCACATGAACTTTCATTTATAAGAGCTGTTAGAAGGAGCATATATAGACAGGACACAGGAAGGAGTGGAATAATGGTATAATATAGTGTATAAAGATGGAGTCAATGGGTGATAAAGGAAAGTACTGGGAAGAAGGGAAAGGAGATGAAGAAGAAGCTAAGAAATTTCAACATAAGAGTCAAGGAAAAAGCTTTTTCAATGGAGTGGAAAGGGGGAAGGCAAGGGGGAATGAGTGAGCCTTCATTCTCATCAAAAATGGCTCAGAGAAGAAATAACATTCACCCTTAATAGAGTGAGGAAATCTATCTTACCCTAGAGAAAAATGAGAAGAAAGGGATGAGATAAGGGGGAATGGGGGGAGGGAAGGGGGGGGATAGGTGATAGAAAAGAGGGAAGATCAAGGGAGAGGGTACTCAGATACAATACACTTTTGGACAGGTCCAGGATAAAAGGAGAGAGAGAAAAACATAAATGAGAGTGGGGAGGAACAGAGTGCTAGTAATAGCAACTGAGGGAAAAATATTGAAGCAACTTCTCTGGTGGACTTATGACAAAGAAAGCAATTTACCCCAGAGACAGAGTCATTGGAATCTGAACACAGACTGAAGTAAATTTTTTTTCTCTCTCTCACTATTCTTGGGGGGGGGGGGTTATGTTTACTCATATCAAAATTATTGTAATAATAAATTAAAATTCACTTGCAAAAAAAAAGAAAGGGGCAGTAGAAATTAGAGCAAATCTATTTCTTTGGCTTCTTAGCTATTCTGATTTAATTAGGATTTTCATACTTAAAAACAAGATACAATCAAAGACTACAGAACCAAATCCTTTTCAGTGAATTCATTAGCAATGAAATCTGGAGTTGTTCCATCTACCTCACATTGCTGACATTAAAGGAAAAGAGGAAATGATGGGTTATACTTGTGGAGCCTCATAAGAGAGAATGAAAAGCAAAGTGACCACAGGGTAGAAAAGGAACTCCATCCTATGATCAGCCACCTTCTGCCTGCAGCCCCCTCTCCCCATTTCCCTAGTCTGGTTACCTACCACCAGGGCTTTCTGGGGTCCACCCTATGCATCTCTCCATCTCCTTTCAGCCCCCCCTTTCTTTTATAGGTGGTTTCTCCCAGCTGGTAGGTCCGTGACAACAGGGACTGTCCCCCTTTTTCTGTATGTCAGTGGGGGAGGTCGTGCTGACCCTTTGTGACTCTGTGGACCACAGCACTGCAAAGCTGCCCATGGAGCATTCTTGACAAAGATACTTCCAGCAGAAGGCAGAAAAGGGAGGTAAAGTGACTTGCTTGGTGTCACATGGCTAATGAGTGCCTGAGTCTGGATCTGAACTCAGGTCAGGCCCAGTGCTCTATTTGAGTCACTGGGCTGCCCATCTAACTATTCAGCAAATAGTAAGTTCTTAAAAATTTGCTTTTAATTCAATATTATTAAAACAGAGAGATTTAATTTATGTGCAAAACTGCAGGAGAAAGCTAAAGATTACCTTTTACTGATAAGAATTCAAGGATGTTTTTCTTCAAGTACATTATGAAACAATTAAAAAATTGGTGCGAATATATATTTTCACTGGGAGATTGGGATTAACAAAGTACTTTCAAAAACACACACACTCATAGAGTCACCATTTAATGGAAATACGGCCCCATTTTCAGCTATACAGAACTGAAGTGGGAGCCCTGGCTATGGCTGAAAATCCTGCCTTGGGCCACTGGGCTCAATACCAATCAGATAGACCTGCCTTTGTAAGGAGATGTTATATGGATCCAGGCATGCTTCCTTACCACTCTCTTGGGCTCTCCGGCAGCTAGCAGGAGCACATCTTCCTCTTGGACCCTCATCAGACTGGTCAGGGCAGATTTCTCCTCTTCCTTTATCAGCTTACTAAGGGGAGACTTTGAACTTTCACCAGTCTTCAGAAATAAGGGTGAAACCTCCTACGGTAAAGAAAGTCATGTTTATCTTCTAAATACCACCCACAAATTTGGCAAAGGGCTTTTGTTGAGCAAGAAACCATTTTCTGCTTCTGTTTTTCATCATTTTATAACTCAAGTTCCTGGAGACACTATTGGAGAAGAGCTTTCAAGTATGTGTCTGGCTCTCCTAAGTCAAAGCTCTGAAAAAGCAAACTCATTCAGTCAACTTTGGTCTGATGGAGAAAATGACCTCTGAAAACTGCTTGATCCCTATTTGGCAGTTCATCAGATGACCAGAGGTTGAGGAAGGTGGGAGCTGGCAAGGGCTTCTATTATCTCATCTGATCCCCAGGACAATCTGGGGGGGGGGGAATGTCCTGTTATTACCCTCTTGTACAGATGAGCAGAGTGACTTATTTAGGGCCCCATACTAAGTGTTGGAGGCAGGATTTCAAAAACACAAGATCTGATTTTTAAATCCTTAAACCCTCAGAATGAGGTAAAAAAGGCATGAATTACATTGCATGGCAAGGGAAATGAAACAGAATTCCTTAAAAATAACAAAACTTTTTTGTGCTAGATCTGGCTCAATAGCTCAAATGAATTTTAGTTAAGTACTAACAATGGCACATAATATAGTCCTTTTTGTTGTTGTTCACTTGTTTTTCAGTTGTGTCCAACTCTTTGGAACCTCTTTGGGGTTTCTTTGGCAAAGACAGTGGAGAGATTTGCCATTCCTTCTCCAGCTCATTTTACAGATGAGGAAACTGAGACAAACAGGGTGAAGTGACTTATCCAGGGTCACATAGCTAGGAAGTGTCTGAAGCCAGGTTCGCATTCTGGAAGATGAATCTTCCTGACTCCAGGCCTGGGACTCTACCCATTGTGCCACCCAGCTGCTCCCATATTTTTATAGTTTATAAAATGCTTTCTCCTCAATGATCCAAAGATTACTATCCTCATTTTAGAGACCATATGGCTTGGAGAGACTGTGTAGCTCAAAGGTGGCCGAGTTTGTACTTGAACCTTGCTCTTCTGGTTCCAAGTTTGCTGCTTTTTCTACGTTAGTAAGATGATCCTCATAAAAAGTTCTATATTTTGACAAGAAAGTAAAAACATCCTAATACAATAGACTCCTTCCCTACTTACCTGATTAAAATGGTTAACAGCAAATTTCTGAATGGATTCAAAGTCTTTACTTTTCAAATATTTCTGAAAAACAAAATGTATGGTTTGTGAAATTTAGGACCCTTGCATAAGATACATTTAAGGGGACATGAATTCATAGCTATTTTATAACACAGAAGAATTCAATAAAACTTTGCTTCTGCTACTGAATGAGAATCACTCAGAACTTTGTTTTTAGTTGACCTTTTCTCTTTGAGATGGAGGGGACTCACTGGAAAGGTCTGAATTACTTTCTAATTTTAAGAAGTTACTTCCAGACAGTGATGTGCTGATAAATGTTTAATTACCAGCTTTCTGGGGCGGGTGGAGCACTCCACTAACCTATGCCCCCCCCCAAAAAATTATTTATTAGAACATTCCTTTAAAAAATTTTTTTAAGTTTTTTTTTTTTTGCAAGGCAATGGGGTTAAGTGGCTTGCCCAAGGCCACACAGCTAGGTAATTATTAAGTGTCTGAGGCCGGATTTGAACTCAGGTACTCCTGAATCCAGGGCCAGTGCTCTATCCACTGCTTCACCTAGCCACCCCCTAAAAAATGTTTAAGTTCCAAATTCTCTCCCTGATTTCTGTCTGTTCCTCATCCATTGAGAAGGAAATGAAATACCAATTATATATGTGAAATCATCAAAAAAATTCCATAAATGCCACATTTGAGCAAAAAAGGCAAGAAATATAGAAAAATTAATAAAAACAATATGCTTCAGTCTGCACTCAACTCCATTCTGGAGTGGATAGCATTTTTTTTAAAACCATAAAGTCTTCGAAATCATCGTATTACTTGAGAAGACCTAAAACATCTACAGTAGATAATAATATGATATTGCAGTTAATATGTACACTGTTCTGGTTCTGCTCACTTCACTTTGCATCAATTCATGTTAAGTCTTTCTAAGTTTTTCTGAGTGTATTCTGCTCATCATTTCTTAATAGTACAATAGTATTCCATCACAATCACATGCGATAACTTGTTCAACCATTACCTCAATTGATGGATATCCCCTAAATTTCAAATTCTTTGCCACAATTGAAAGAACTGTTATAATATTTTTATACACATAGGCCTTTTTCTGTTTTGGTTTTTTGTATCTTTGGGATACAGACCTAGTTGTAAGATTGCCTGGTGAAAGGATGGGTTCGATTTTATAACCCTGTGGGAATTGTTCCAAATCAATATACCATTTTGTCAACAGAGCAGTAGTGTCTCTATTCCCCCACATCTACAACATTTGTCATTTTCCGTTTCTGTCATATTAACTAATTTGAAAGGTACGGGGTGGCAGCTCAGAGTTGTTTTAATTTGCATTTTTGATTTAGAGCATCTTCTCATATAATTATTGCTTTGATTTCTTTGTCTGAAAACTGCTGTTCATATATTTTGACTATTTATCAATTGAGGAATGGCTCTTATTTTTATAAATTTGACTCAGTTCTCTATATATTTGATAAATGATGTCTTTTCAGATAAACTTGATGTAAAATGATTACTGTGTATTTCTCCCCATCCTATTTCCCCCATTCATCCCCCCTACTCCCTTTTCACCCTGCTGACCCTCTCTTTTACCTACTCTAATCTGCCATCCTTTTCTAATACACATATATGTGCAAAGAGGTGCTACAGTTAGACATTCTGATGTTCCACAATTAAGACATTTTTGTTGCTAATTTTTCCAAGAAACATGACTTCTTTGAGCTAGGATTTTAGTAGGGCAGCTCTATTGCTAATGTGGTGCAAAACATATACCTTCAATGAATAACAAATTAATTTATGATATCAAAAATGAGCTAATTGTTCCTTAGGGGTCTTTAGCATATTATTTAGTCTCAGAAATAAAAGAATAAGTCATCTTCTGTCACTTTGTAAGGCTTTTAAAAAATACTATTTTAATATGCTAAATGATAGATAATAAAATCAGCTAAAAATAATCTCTCATCAGCCCAGAGGTTTCAATTCTGCTGATGGAAAATACTAGGCTAGGTCCTAGATTTGTAAGCATTTGGAGAGGTTAATAGAACCTGTCTTAACAATTTTATTGTCCTAAGAGAATTTTATAAATGCTTAATGAAGCCATATCTTTTAGCGAGATTATTTAAGTTACAATAGAAACATCTCAACAAAATTTGTTTCTGAACCAATTTACTAGAATGGCACATTTCTGTTTCCAGACTGGATTGCTCTGCTAGTAGCAAAATGTCACTTACTGCTCCTCCAGGAATGCAGATGATTTTGATGGTGCCTTGGGGTTCCTTAAGCACATTTTGAAGAAATTTAATCTCTGTGTTCCTAAATACATCACTGACATCAGTTATCTGGTAGGTGAACAACAAAAATGGACAACAAAATAAAATGTGTCATGGCAAAGCTTTTATTTTAATAATTTTGCTAATATAATTTTATTCATATAGTTTTTTGCTCAACACAGAAATTTTCTATAACTAGTTAATTTATCATCTTATCCACATGACAGACACACACACACACACACACAATATGAAGGGAAAGGAAATAAGCATTAAATAGTATCTATTCTGTGCCAATCCCTGTATGAGTTATATAAATAGTATCTCATTTGATCCTCACATGAGCCTGGGAGGCAACTGTATTGTCACCCCCATTTACCAGCTGTGAAACTCTGGCAGACAGAGGTTAAGTGATTTGCTCAGGGTCACACAGTCCGTAAGTACCTGAGGCCAGACCTGAACCCAGGTCTTCCTGACTCCAGGCTCAGGGTGCCACCCATTGCACCCCAAGTCATCTCTAAGCTTCCTAGAGTTTGAGCACCAAAGTTGCTGCCCCTACAATGTGGTACTAAAGTGAACGGAAGGACCCTACTATCCCAGGGCTCAAGGTCAGAGGTGTCAAATGATGGCCCCTCAAAGCCCAGGTACAAACCAAAGTGGATTAAAATGTGAGTGGAAATATTGTACATTTCCAATGTGAATTTGTACTTTTAAAAGTAAATATGTAGCCCACAGAGATCTCTTTCTATTTGCCTTTGCCACCTCTGCTCCAATACACCTTTTTCATTTTGGTTGATTAGAAAGCAGTCTGATTTTAACTCACTAGCCACCTCCAAAAGAAGTTTAAAATGAAGACTAAAAGAATACTCAATATGCTTCATAGGGTGCAGCTAGGTGGCACAATGGATAGAGCACTGACTCTGGAGTCAGGAGAATCTGAGTTCAAATTGATCTCAGACTATTAATAATTAACTAGCTGTGTGACCTTGGGCAAGTCACTTAACCTCACTGTCCCAACTCCCAAAAAAAACCAAAAGAAAAAAATGCTTCCTAGGATAAAGAATTACCTTCATTCCAAAGCGAGTATCTGGTTTATCAGTTCCATATAAGTTCAAAGCCTCAGTGTAAGTCATAGAAGGAAAAGGAATAGTAAGAGGATTTTTGTCCTTAGGCCATGAATACTGAAGCAAGCCTTCAATTAATTTCTGGATTCCAGCTTGGTCTACAAAAGACATCTCTATGTCAATCTGAAATCAAGATAACAACACACGGATATCAGTTCCAATAGCTGTTAATATTGACAACCAAATTTTCTTTGTTTTTTTGGGTTCTTTTAGAAACTAAAGGATTTTATACAGACATGTTATATGGTGAACAAAAAATCACTGGACTTCTACCCATTAGACACATCCTAACTGCTTTTAAGTTCAGATTTGGATAGCTATATATCAAGTTGGCATAGATAACTATGACTTTTCAGGGATTTTATCAATAAATTATGAGCATCATAAAAAAATTTGATACTCTATTGGTAACTAAGAAGTTTATGAACAGAATGGGTCAAAGGTGGATAATCATAATGAGAACTGCAATGAAGTTATGTTAAATATAGGACTACAACTAAAATAAAGCAGAATGGTTTTTTTGATCTTAGAAGTATTTCTTACACAACAAATACTACTGTTGATAACTTGTGTTTATATGGTACTTATCAGGTTAGCCTGAATCTATAGAATATTCAAAATAAAAAATGAAGTTAGCCTTAATCTCTGTAGTATAGATGAATGAACTCATGATACCTGAGTAAATTCAGGTTGCCTTTCTGGCCTAGAACCTTCATCTCGATAGCAACGGGCAACTTGGAAGTATCTGTAATTATAAAAGCATCATTAATTTAAGCTCTGGAAGAAAGACATATTCATTTTTTTCACCAAAGCATCACACTAGCCATGCTGAATGCCTCATCAGGAAGACACGTGTCCGTTTTTGCTATTGTTCCAATCAATCTCTTAATTTGTCTGAAGCTATCCAAATTTTCCTCCTTCTCCTTCACAGTCCACTTCCACCTCTTAGTCGAGAACCATACTCTTTACTTAAAAAACTGAGGTCATATGAGATGAGTTCCCTTCCACTTATTCATCTTCCACTCTTCTCCTTCTTTCCCCTAGTGTCCGACAGAGAGGTAACCCTTCTCTTTGCTAAGGCCAACTTCTCAACGTTCACTTGATCTTTTGCCCTTCTGTTATCTATAGCAGATTTCATCCTTATACATCTCTCCATCTTTTGGGATCTTGATCCTCTCCTTATCAGATGGATCCTTCCCTACTGCCTTCAAAGATGACTAAGTCTCCTTCATCCTTAAAAACTTTCACTAGATATTACCATCAGTGGAAAACTGTCCTATATCTCTCCATTCTTGGCTTTTGGAAAAGCTTTTTGCCTTTGTTGCCTCCATTTTTCTCTTTTCACTTAACCTTTTGTATAATCAAACTTATATCTGGTCCACATCACCCAAATGAAAATGATCTCCTTGGCATGGAGAATTGTTTCCTCCTTGTCCTTTTGCTGGTTTTGCTGATCCAGAATTTACTTTTGGGGTAATATTTTAAAGTTATGTGGAGGGGGATTTGAGAGGAAGTTCCTGCTTTTGCTTCCCCCCTTGACTCTGCCTTGAGTTGTACTGATTCTGATTCCACTGCTTTCATATTTGCTCCCACTCATAAAAGGACCATCCTAGGCCATCTTTTCTTCTCCCTCTAAGCAACCTTGTTGACTACCATATTGGTATAGCAACTCACTGGAGAGATCTCATACTTAACTCATCTTTCCCCTTAACCCTGCAAATTTCCTTCGAAGGCACCACCATCCTTCCAGTCTCTAAGGTTTATTACCTTGGCATTCTTTTAGACTTGCCCACATATTAAAATAGTTGCCAGATCTTGCTACTTGATATTTTTTTTTTAGGTTTTTTGCAAGGCAAATGGGGTTAAGTGGCTTGCCCAAGGTCACACAGCTAGGTAATTATTAATTCCCGAGACCAGATTTGAACCCAGGTACTCCTGACTCCAGGGCTGGTGCTTTATCCACTGTGCCACCTAGCCGCCCCTATATCTTGCTATTTCTAACCTTCACCACATCTCTCAAATTCAACTCCTCCCCCCATACACATCACTGTCATTTTGGTTCAGGCCCTACTAATCTCTAACTTAGATGACTTAAAGTAAGCCTTCCTGCCTTATGTCTCTTCTCACTCTTATCATCCTCTACCCAGTTGGCAAACTATTTCACCTTAAGCAAAATCTGACTGTGTGATTTTGTTATTTAATCAACTTCAGTGGTTTCCTACTGCCTGCAGAATAAATATAGAATCACCTCTCTATCTTTTAAAGCCCTACATAACTTGTCTCCAATGTTTCTTTCCAGACTCAATGAACATTATTCCCTTGCCTGCTCCTTGGGATATAGTCAAATTGATCTTCTTTCTGTTCCTCACAAATACCAACATTCAAATTCCCACTCTGGGACAGCAGAGTCAGAAATCTACTCCTTCCTTATTTCTGCCTCAGAGAAGTCCTCTTTTCCAGCTCAAGCACCATTTTTTTGCATTTCTCTCATTTCCCCTAATAGTTTGCCCCTTTGAAACTACTTTGTATTTAACTACTTTGCATATAGTTGCTTTTGCTATCTTTATATTTATATGGTATATATTTTTATAAGTACTTTTAATCTTCATTAAAAGGAATGTTCCTTATGAGCAGGGATTGCTTTTTCCTTTGTATTTGAATCTTCAGCATCAAGTATCTGGCACATGGTCATGTCTTAATAATTACTTGCTGACTAAATGTCATTATTTTCTTCTGTCCATCACTTCAGAATACCATTCTTAAATCTATACTGGAATCTTTTGGTAATCAATATTAATACAGAATTTCATTTTATTTTACAGGTTTTTGCTGAAACAACTATAAACGTCTAATTCTTCACAGAAGTCTGAATTCCTAAACATTCTGTAGATTAAAAATAGCTTACCTGTCGAAACCTCCAACCATCAAAAGCTGCTTGAATTGTTGAGGGCTCTGAGGAAGAGAATAAAACTTTCCAGGTTCCCTTGATGGTACCACAAATTCTTTTGCACCCTGATATCAAAACAAGGAAAACAATGCTAAGGTTGTTGAAAATTAAAAGTAAAGTATAAATAATTGGTGGAAGCTACTATTATAAATTACTAAGGTCAAGCAAGTGGAAGGTAAAAAAAAGTTCTGGTCTAGTGGCTGAACAATCAAGATTATTTTGTGCATTATTTTTTACTCCAGTAAATATTAACATTTTCCTACATTTAAATATAATTGAAATGATATTGAACTGTAATTGAAATGTTACTGAAATGATAAACTCATTAAAAATAGGGACTGTTCTTATTTATCTCTATATCACTGCTTTTATTGTAAACAGTAGACATTCAATGTTGAACTGTTGTTTAAATGGTAGCTACTAAGTAATTAAAATTTAGTGTAAAAAAAACCCAGTTTGCTAAGTCAGTATTCCTCTTGGATCCCTCAGATGAGAGATAACTAATTGCAACTTTCCCATCTCCTTATCAATGAATAGTCATTAAGTATTTAAGAAACTTGAAAATAAAATAAAAAAGTTGGGTCATGCTTGGTGGTATCATCTGCTAGGAGTTCAATTATTATCTCAATAAAACACACACACACACACACAAACCCTAGCCTAATCTTTCCTGTACTTTACCTGCATGTCACCAATTACCTCCTACATTGCCACCTACTTTTGTGCAGGTGCCTCAAACTCAGCATGTTCAAATCTTCCCCCTCAAACTTCCCTCCTCCAAACATCCCCATCTCCTCTTATGGCACAGCCATCTTCATAGTCATAATGGCTGATAACCATTGCATTGCTGACTCTTTCCTCTTCTATCTTCTTGATATTATCAGATATTGAGCCTTATTGATTCAGTTCCACAACAACTGTATTTGCCCCCACTCGTGGTTCATCTTCTTGATCCCACCTGGAACATTGATAGTTGCCTGATTTGTCCTCTATGCTTCTCCAGTCCATTTTTTATACAGCTGCTAAAATCATTCTCCTAAGGCAAAGGTCTGACAGCATTACTCCTGAGCTCAAAAGTCATTTCCTCTGGGCACAAATCTCATTTCAGAGTTGGCCATTTAAATCAGTCCATATAAACTTGCTCCTATTTATTTTTCCTGACTTATTTCATCAGACTCCTTCACTGACTTTCTATTATAGCTCATGAGCCTACCAGCTCTTCCCTAAACTGACAGACAGCTCCTGTTTGCCTCCAGTGCCTACAATACACTGTCTCCTTAGAAGTCTTCTGTCCTTTAAGGCTCACCTATGTGTGTCCCTTTTGGAGGTGGAGCCTTTCTTCAGGTAACTCCTTGAGTTACCTTGTATGGACTTATTTGTGTACACGTGGTGTACTTGTGGAAGATAAATTCCTCAAGTGAAAGGACAATTTCATTTTTGTCTTTCAAACTCCTCAAACTCTTCAAACTTTCAACCTAGAACAGCTCCTGGCAAAGAGCAGGTTGAGCTAAACTGAAGTCAGGAGAAAAACAAAATATCATAATTTTTCAGAAAGAGATATTAAAAATATCAGAGAAGTAAGCAGGAAGTATACACACCCCTGGAGTTTTCTTAAATAATGTTGGTGTTTCAATATCCACAAACCCTAAAAGAAGAACATCAAATTTATAATTAGTCAATTAAAGAAGATGAGAATAAAGAGACAGAGCTCTGAGACTGTTCCTAGAATAGGAATTATGGCTGGTAGATACCATTTATTTTATTAATCCCAGTTTCGTCAAATATCAAGAAACAGGTTTTAGGGATTTGATAAATCCTATCTTTTTGTAACATCTTCACCTTTGGCATAAAACAATTTAAAAAGTATATGATTCCTTATCTCCTATTCTTGTCCAGGTTTTCTGAATGTTATATGAAAATACCAAAGATAACAAAAATTTTAAATGAAAATCAGAAAAATCTGATTAAAGAAAATGAACCATATGCTCTCCTTCAAATGGTTGGGAGGAAGGATTAAATCAGAAGACCAAGTAGAAGCACTCCCTGACTTGCCCAAAGTCAAAGAAAGAGTTAAGTGGTAGAGCTGGCTCTTCTAATCCAGGTCTTCTGACACCAAGCCCAGGCCATTTTCACTGTATCATGTTGCTTCTCTTAAAGTAGCACTTATAGCCTCAGCTATAAAACAGGATCCATAAGTATAAGTTTGTGATAAAAGCCCTATATAAATCAAAAAGAACATTATAAATGAATTATTATTTATCTTCTCAAGTTTGTTTCAATTGAAAAGTTGACAAGCATGCCTTTTGTCTGTCATTTCAATTTGATAACTGTTAATTACCTCCCAAAAAGCAGACACTTTTGATCCACTTGACTAGACTTCTAGATTATATTTTCTGGTAAAAATATCCTGAAAATAACCATTATTTTACTCATACTGTTACATCTGAAAGAATCCTAGGTACTAGGCAGAAAGGTGCAATTCAGTAAACAAAAAAAGATGTTGGAGTACCCAGAGCAGGGTGTCCAATCTTTTAGCTCTTCTGGGCTGCATCTGGCTCAACAAAATCAAAGGCCCAAAATAGAATTTCTTATTTATGACTACAATGAAACCTGTATTACCAATGAGTGTTATAATAATAAAATGTAATAATGCTGCAAGAATGTGCTTTGAGGGCTGTGGGTTGGACACACCTGACTTAGAGAAACACTCTAACATTTCTCTTACCATGTAGATTACAGAGGTATTCCCGCATTTTCATGACCATCTTGGATCTCAGTCTTAGATTATACTGCATTTGGGAACTACGTAGGTCTAAGTAGCGGTATTTCATACGAAGAGCTTCTGTTTTCTAAAAAATTTTTTAAAAAAAAGTGGTTTATATAGTCTTTAGAAATTTCTATCTTTTAAAAACGTGAAAAGATATAGTTTTTCGGACACAAAAATTTTACTAAAATGTTATCACTGCTTTTAATAAATCTAGCCCTAATATATCTTTCTTTTACTTCTTCATAAATCTAGGAAGGGTACAGTTAATTTTTTCATATTTATCAAATGGCAGAAGACACAATTCTAGTTCTAAAGGTTTCCACTAAATCAGTTTTTGATTTAAACTTTAAGTTTTTCACCCTTGAATTGATAAAATGCTCATCATGTCAGCTCTATTTACTTAATCTTTGGTTCAATTTCAAGGTTTTTTTACTCCACAAACACATCAACTAAGAATTTATTCCTATTCCAGGATTCTCTGAAAGGGATAAAATGTTGGGAAAGAGGATAGGGAAGAGTTAGTGTGCAACTTTTCATGGTAGAAAAAATAATTGATGAACTTCTCAGGGACATGTCAATTATTATACTGTATCACTGCTGGTAAGGGAGCAAGGAGGCCAATTAGGAGTTTTCTGCAATAGTCTAGAAAAGAAGTGATAAGGGCCTAAACTAGGGTTGTGGCTAGGAGAATGAAGGCAAAAGAGAGATTTTGAGACTGGAACTGATAAGAAAAAACAAAGATTAGATATGTGGGAGGAGGAAGAAATAAAAATCAGATATGACTTCAAAGTTGTAAAACTTGAGGACTAAAAGAACAATAGTAGCCTCAACAGAAAAAAGAAGTCTAGAGGAGTGGGGGATGAAGGAGTTCCATTTTGAAGTAGAAGATCCTATGGCAGAGGATCCTCAGGTAGTTGGTAATGCCATACTCTAGCAAAGGGATTAGAGCCAAACACATATATCTGGAAGTCATCTGTTTAGAGTTAATAACCGAACTAATAGAAGCTAATGGAATAGAAAGATTATCAATAGAGAAGAGAGATCAGGGCAAGGCTTTGAGGGATATCATCCTTTTTTTAAATTTATTTAAGGCACTGGGGCTAAGCGACTTGCCCAAGATCACACAGCTAGGTAATTATCAAGTGTCTGAGGCCAGATTTGAACTCAGGTCCTCCTGACTCCAGGGCTGGTGCTCTATCCACTGTGCCACCTAGCTGCCCCTGGGAAATCATCCTTAATAGGACGGAGATGATGACTCAGCAAAGGAAAGGAAGAATGATAAGATAGGAGGGAAAATTCACAGAGAGTGTGCCATAGAAGTCAAAAGAACAGTGGCTTCAAAAGGAAGGAATGAATGATGTTGACAGTACATTAAAGTCAAACAGAGCAACCAAGAAAAAGTCATCAGATTCACCACTTAGGAAACCACAGATCATTTTGGAAAATAGTGTCAGTTGAGAGTGGTGGGGAGAGGTTGGTAAAGGAGGGGAGAGATGAGGCAATAGTCAAAATAACTTTTTCTAAGATGTTTGGCTGTGAAAAAGAGATTTTATACACACACATATAAATCCACATACATTGAGAGACATATGTGACCGTAGCTTGAAAGGATGGTAGAATTAAATAAAAGATCTTG
This sequence comes from Macrotis lagotis, assembly GCF_037893015.1. NCBI lineage: Eukaryota > Metazoa > Chordata > Mammalia > Peramelemorphia > Peramelidae > Macrotis > Macrotis lagotis. The sequence goes on along the minus strand of NC_133659.1, from coordinate 67,043,342 downwards.
AAAAGATGGAGAAAACCTGAAGAAAACCTGAATATGTCTGTTAGTGGTAAGGGAGGGACTAGAAGACAAAAAAAAAAATCCTGAAGAAAGCGGGGAAAGGAGAGAAGAGGCAAGTTCCTAGAGAAGGCAGCTTAGAATGGAATCAGGGCCAGACAAGTAGAAGAAGGGTTGACCTTGGCAAGATGTGGTCAAGATGTGGTGTGTGTCTTCAATAGAGGCCAAGGACAAGAGAAAGTGATAATGGATGATAGTTTTGAGATGTGGAACCTGGAGAAGAGGACCCTCTAACAGATGCTTCAGGAGTCTAGAATGCATGCTAGGGCAATAACATCACTTGTGGAGAACAGTTTATTTTTCCTTGAGCAGAAGGCATCCTCACTTATTATGAACATGCCTGCTCTTTGCCAAAGGTGCTTGTGATCACATGGGGGCCTCAATAGTGTTATAAACTCAAACAAGTACAGGGGGCCATATCTCTGAATAGATCCCAACTACCACTTTCATGCCAGATACAAATTTGCTTCCAAGATTAAAAACAATCATAGGAAGATGGCACAGACAGCTAGCAAGGCCAGACCAATGTCAAAAGTAACAAACCATCCTGCAAAGCACAGAAATCTAGAATATGTGATGGCAAAATATTATTCTACCTCATAGTGCAAAAAGTATTTTCTTGGATATAAAGGGAACTATAGCTATTTGAAGACAGTTCATAGAGAAGTTGTGACACAGGAAAACTTAAGCTGCCTCTACCATAAAGTGTTTCTATTTCACTATTTCAATCTTTTCTTTAACAGTTTGTACTTATGTTCTACTTTTATTTAATAATGCCAAAATTTCCTATCAATCATATGGAAAAAAAGACAGTAGTGACCTTTATAAATTCCTTAATTTCAAAGGGCAGCTTCTTGCAGGGATTCAAAAGTTCAGCGGCTTTCACTTTGATTTCAATTTCACCTGTTGGCATTTTCTAAAAAGGAAAAAGAAATACCTATTTTAAAAAAATCACATGGGACTTTGGATCTCTCAAAACAATCTAAGGGGGTTTTAACAGTCCCTTGTTAGAGTATACTCCAGTGGATTTGCCCACAGGCCAATTGAATTTAACAATTTAAGATAGGATGTTTTATTTTTGGCTCTCACCTAATTTAGTGAGATTTTCAACTTTTGTTGCCTTTCCTGGATATGTGTAAACTTATAAATTTAGTTTTTCTAGACTTATGTTCCAGGTGAATACACACCTTACTTTCATTTTCCATCTACATAAAAGCACATGTGTTTGTGAGCATCAGCATTTATTACATATATGAAGTTTAAAAATACTTATGTGCTAGAGGACAATTGTCTGAATTCAATTCAATAGGCATTTGTTAACTCTATTATGAGGCAGGCACTGTGCTAAGTGCTGGGGATACAAGAGGTCAAAACAGAGTTTCTACCCTTATGAAGTTTACCATCCAGTAGGGGAGACAAAACACACACACACACACACACACACACACACACACACACACACACACAAAGCTGCATCATTTCTGTGAAGACTTCTTCAACGACTGCCAATGGCTCTCTGAGGATGTGTGATATGCCCCAGGATGGGAGCTCCTTAAGGGAAGGGGACTATTTGTCATTTTGTCCTGTATCTCTAGAACCCAGGACAAAGCCTGTAGGTAAAGAAGGTTTGTTTTGGGCCTGGGCACTGCCAGTGAAGAACTCTTAGGAAGCAACTTGCCCAGGATCACAATGCCAGGTTAGGACCGAGGTGGGACTTGATTCAAGGTTTTCCTGGCTCCAAAGCCAGCCCTGAGATCTAGTTACCTCTCACTGAAAGGCCGGACATGATAAAGCTACCCATTTTTTAATGCTGCATCATAACGATGAGGGCTCCCATGTCAACACACACACACACACACACACACACACTCAAAAGAAACTTAAGATGTTTACATTTAAAGAATTCATCCCAAATGTTCCCATGGCTTCTTTGAGCATTCTGAACTCACACTGGTCTCCTCAGCCACAGTCTGACACACTGTAACTAGACTAGAAATTAGTGATGTCATTTTGATCATCTTTGAGAATGAAGAACAATCAACACCCAGAAAAATGAAGGAGTGGGATTGTGTATAAAGAAACAAATGGATTCATTGAGACATGCACATATTAAATGAAGTGAGACTCATTTCCAATCTCATTTACATGAAATTTACCTTTACAATTTTTGAAATACTAACCGGATTTTCTTGTCCCAGAGGTCGAGAGATAACAGTTCCAGTAACCTGAACAACAGATTCTATGGGAGCTTCACATAATAGCTTCTTCACGGAGGCAGCCGACTACATGAAGGAAAAAATGTAGTTTACCAGAAGCACAATGAATTGGAAGGCATTTCCAGGTGATTCTTAAGAAAAGATGGGTGGGGGTGGCTAGGTGGCGCAGTGGAAAGAGCACTGGACCTGGAGTCAGAATGACCTGAGTTCAAATCTGGCCTCTGACACTTAATAATTACATAGCTGTGTGGTCTTAGGCAAGTCACTTAACCCCACTGCCTTGCAAAAAAAACCTTAAAAAAAAAAAGGTGGGTGCTTCGCAAACCAGGTGCCAGAGTGTCTTAAATAATGTCATTGTCTTTAACGTTAAGGCTTTTCTTGAATATTAAAAAGGCTTTTTCCCCCCATTAAAGCTCTTTATAACAAGGGAAGTCAAAAATCTTGGTCAAGAGTTTCTTAAATTTTCCTTTTGGGAAAGAAAGTGCAAAGTTCTAGATTAACCCTTTGAAACCAAGGCCCATGTACTTTGTACGAAAATGCCTCTATGCTGGTTAGTATTAAGGGAAATTTAATTCAACAGCAATAACAGGCACTAATGGAGTTAATGGAAATCAACTTGAAATCACTAAACTCATCCTGGATTCCTGAAAATTTATTTCATATTATAGAAGCATAAGATTTAAACAAATACTATTTTTCCCCTCAAGAGTGTGAACACTAACAAGAACTAGTATGCAAAGCAGAAACCAATGCCAGCCTGTTGGCATGGTGACAAAAGGTCAATACTTTAAATCATCCACAAAAACTGCTCAAAACTACAGCCACTTTTTACTAACTTTCTTCCCAGGCATCAAAGAGTTTTTATCCAAATAAAAAGACTCTTTTCTATTACCTCTTCTTGGGGAATGACGACTTGAATGAGCCCATGGAAATCTCTCAGAATCAGGAAAAGGCTTTGCCTAATTCATGAAGAATAAACATTTTCAGGAAAAAAAATTAATTTTTGAGGGTAGAGTCTTTAAACAGTTTTAAAATATATATATATAGTTAAGAGGATTCTCAACATATTTTTCAAAAAATAGTGCACTTTTTACTAGCTACCCCACTAGTGTTAAATATAGAGATATTGACTGAACCTATATTTCATTAGCGTGATGAACTCCTGGGTGAGGGAATTCTTCCTCAAAATTCAGAAATTTGAATTGGCACTTTTTGTAGAACTAAGTCAAAGAAAGGGGGCTCAGGGCGCTCTGTACTGCCCAGTATCCAAGACAAAACTTTGAACCCAGGTCTATCTGGCTTTGTTGGTTCTTTACAAGACCTGTTAAAAGTCAAGTTGGAAAATTTATTTTCTGTGTTTCCTACAAACAAATCCAAATAGTAATTTGGAATATAGCTATAAACAATTTCCTCAGGATCTATAGCTCCTCTTTCTGAGTGATTTTCAAGCCAGAGGAACACACACACACACACACACACACACACACACACACACACACACACACACAAACAGGGTTCAACCCCCTCCTTTGAATGATGAGAAGATCAAGATCAAGAGAATTTAAGTGACTTGTTCAAAGTCCCATGAGTCAGAATCTGAGTCCTTTGATTCCTTTCCTTTGTATCTTTTCAGCGAGAATTCTGTGGTCGATAGGATTATTCTTAGAACTGCACAAATACAGTATTTGGGGTAAATGGTATGGTCATAAAAAAATGTTAAACCTATGGTATTTGTGCAAATCAACATTACCAGGACTCTAACATTAGTATTATTACTGCATGGATGTGGGTACATTTATCAGCTCAGTTTTAAGTAGAATATTTTCACAGCTTTTAGCCTTGCCTTAGTAAACAATGTTCTTGTGTCAAGATCAGACTAAATAAACTAAATTTAGAATCAGATAAACTGTTTCTAAGCACCTCCTGGAATCTGGTCTTTGATCATGGGAGCCAGAAGGGAATAATTCAACCCAAAAACAGGTCTTCAGTTCCATAGCTACTGCTACTCCTAACAGATATGACTATAGTAGACTACAATCAGGAAGGATTAACATTTAAAAAAAAATAAATTCCTATTGTGATCTTTATCTCAAAGTAAAAGCCAACATCAGGTAAAGGTTGTGAAGTCCACTGCAAAGATCTCTTTAGATCTTAAGATAATAAAGAAACCATAAAAATACTGGGGATATTTTCACTCTGGGAAAACTGCAGTCACCAACTTTTTGTAATCTTCCAGCAATCTTGAAAGCCCATAAAGTCCTAAGACTGGTATACGAGAAGAAGCCGAGGGATCATCTAATCCCACTCCTTCATTTTCTGAGTGTTGGTTGTTGTCCTTCATTCTCAAAGATGACCAAAATGACATCACTAATTTCTAGTCTAGTTATAGTGTGTCTGACTGTCTGATCAGAACAATATGAGTTCAGAATGCTTAAAGAAGCCATGTGAACATTTGGGATGGATTCTTTAAATTTAAACATCTCAAGCTTCTTTTGAAATCCATCATCTTAATGATGTAACTGAAAATTTAAGATTTGTTGGAGGTTCCATGGGGTTCTAGTTAGGACCCCTAAGACCTGAATTTACAATTTGTAATTATGATTACAAATCTATGATTACAAATCCAGTGCACTGCCACTTTACCACCCTCAAAAACCTCAACTATTCTTAAAAGTTCTAATTCACTTTACCTTCTGTACTGAATCCAACCACACAAGGTAACTTCTTGGCCCAAGTGAGAGGAACATAATTCTCCACAAGTATTAGTCCGGACAACAAAACTGTTGAAATCTATTAAATGAAAAAATGCTAATGAAATTACACGATATCAATTTTTAAAAATGTAAACTTGCAATTTTAACAAGTTTATATTTATATTCACAGTGCCTTAAACAAATAAACTCAAAGGGCAGCTAGGTGGTGCAATGGATAGAGCACCGGCCCTGGAGTCAGGAGTACCTGAGTTCAAATCCGACCTCAGACACTTAATAATTACCTAGCTGTGTGGCCTTGGGCAAGCCACTTAACCTCATTGCCTTGCAAAAAAAAAAAAAATGAAGAACAAATAAACTCAAATCACAGGAGCCTTTGCTTATAGCATGCTTCAAGAAACAGATTTCATCAGCGTTGGTCACCTCAACAAAGGCGGCAATCTCACTGTGAGTTAGTGGGCAATCCTTGAGACTGGACATGAATCAGTGAGTCTCTCTGTAACTGACTCATCTCAGAATATAGAAGGTTTTTTTAATTAGGCCTGTACTGAAGAGCTTCTGTGTTGGATTGGACATGTCAATATAACCTTGGTTGGCAAAGGTCACCCCCAGACCAGAATGAGTAGAGTTATATTTAATATTAATAATGACTGAGAGGTAGCATGATCTAGTGGATACTGGATTGGCCTGTGAGTCAGGAAGACCTGGTCTAAGTTCCATCTCAGATACATACTGCCTAGCTGTCCCTGGGCCAGTCATCTGTCCTTGAAGTGAAATGACTTTCTATGGCTACTGAAGGAGAAATAGAAGAGTTACTATTTGCACTGGTAGATGAGTTTTTGCAACAAGGATTCACTGTGTCAATGGTAACACAGGTACTGGATGAAAAAGATTAATTCCTAGGCACAAAAATGTTGACAGGAAGGAATCTTTTAACAATAATGCTTAAGATTCATCTAGAATTTTATGGATTTGCAAAGTGCTTTACATATATGCTCCCATCGTGATCTTTGGGCACAAAGCAAGTACTTGTTGCCTTGACAACAAACGTGTGAGGCAGGTGCTGTAACAGCCCCATTTTATAAACGAAAAGGCCAAAATAGAGAGATAAGTGACCATGGTCACAAACCTAGTAAGTGTCTGAGGCTGGACTTTAAAAACCAGCTCCTGCCACTGTAGGTGCTTCCATAGCAAACTTTTCACTGTATTTGTCCTTACGAAATTTAATAAACAACACCTCTATTTCTAAAGTGCTTTAAAAATCCCCTTTCTTTTTTATTGGTAGGCAACTGATCACTAGAGCAAAGATATCAGGATCTTGTATAAGCCCCAAAGTATTGCAACTGGAGACTTAGAGATCATCTAGTCCAAGTCCTTATCAGAAGGGAGAGATTACCCTCTTTTTTGATTCGACAAGAAATTTTATTTTCTGGGATTTCCCATTACTCTTAGGTGGAGGCCATTCTGGTAATGACCACTCTCTTTGATTACTGTTGATGGGTCTTTTAACATCCTGTTTGACAAAACTTCAGTAACAAGAAACAACTCTGTGAAAGGAATGTAAGTATACATATATAAACATATGCATATAAATATGTATATATTTACATATGCACATGTCTCTATGGGGGCATGCTAAAAGACTTAGTTTCTTAAAGGGTAAAACTGTGTCTCCAAAGTTTTAAGCTTTAAAACAGCTTTTAATAGCTTAAAACTAAACTAAGACTCTTGGGAAACACTGTATAAAAGAGATGAGAGACTAATCTACTGAGATTAACGAAACTCTGACTGGGCAGATGCTGCTCTGACAGCAGGAGGAAGGGCAGATAAGCAGACTCAATCAGTAGAAGTCCACCAAAACGTCACCTGCTATTCTCCTCCGGGTGCTCAGCATCAGATGGCGGGTGAAGGGGCCCAAGTGAGGTGGGGCTGACCTTCCGAGAGGTCCTGACCAACTCCTGTACATCAGGTACAGTCCCCGGAGGAAAGGCATGTTGGAGTCACAGGCTGAGGCAGCTGCTGGAGGCCCTCGGGTCAGTCTGGGAGGGACAAAACAGACCATTTAGAGGAAAAAAAAAGGTTCGATCCCACGGTTATTGACTCCCTTTCTCTGGATGTCATGGGTCCAGGGACAGAATAGTTGTATGAATGAAGCCCTGCTGAACCCCCGGTGCGTGGGGGGCAGGTTGGATGTGGGATGTATTGGGGGGCGGCCAGGTGGCGCAGCGGACGAGCACCGACCCTGGAGTCAGGAGGACCTGGGTTCAAATCCGGTCTCAGGCACTTAATAATTACCCAGTTGTGTGGCCTTGCACAAGCCACTTCACCCCATTGCCTCGCAAAAACTTAAAAAAAATGCAAAAGATATGCCGGGGACAGGTTGGGGTGTGCGGACCCCAGAGGACCAGGCGCGCGCGTTTGCTCGGTGTTACATTGTATCCAATCAGCCTCCAGTCTGGCCGCGCATCCGGCCCCTCCTCCCCAGCGTTTCCGGCCCCTCCTCCCCAGCAGGCGGGGAGATGCGGGGTCCCGGGAGCTTACGGTGCAGGCTGGCTGAGCCGGGCAGCTGCAGGAGGCCGAGGCCCCGGGCCCCTCGGCTCGTTTGGCTCGAGAGGACGCAGGGGGGGGCGCTCGACTCGTCCAAGGTCACATAGATAACCGGTAGCAGAGGGAAGCAGAGCCGAGCCGCCGGCGCCTTCCGCCCCTCCGAGCCGGCCCAGCGGAGCCCCGGCGCATGCGTGCACAGGCGCCCCGCGGGCTCCCTCGAGCGTCGGCGACGCCGCGGCCGCCATGTTTGTCGCGGGCGGAAAGCAGAAGCTGGAGCGGGCGGAGCGCGCGTCTCCTCCCGCTGATTCCGCCTCTGCCCCTAGTAAAGATGGCGGCCGGCCGGGCGCCCCAAGGCGGAAGAGGGCGGGGTCGCCGTCCCGGGCCGGCCGCGCAGCCCGTCGGGAAACAATTTCAAACTGGGGCGGGGCCTCGGCCGAAAGCCGCGGCGGCGGGTCGCGGCTGAGAAGCCGGGCTTGGCGGGACAGCCGGGGCCGGGGCCGGGGCCGGGGCCGGGGCCGGGGCCGCGCAGCCCCGGCGGGTCGGAGGTGAGACGCCGGCAGGGCGCCCGGGGGCGCGGGCGGGGGGGGGCCGTCTCCCGCCGGAATGCCGCCCCGGCCCGGGCCGCGGTCCTGCCTCCTCCGGCCCGCAGCGCTGCTGGACTGAGCCCCGGGCCGGGCCCGCCGCCTCGCTGGGCGGCGCCGCGGGGTCCCCGCTCGGGCTCCCGGAGGCGATGCCAGGGCCGGCGTCACGCCACCGCCCCCCCCCACTCTCGGCCCCTCCGCACCCGGCCTGCAGGCTGGCATCTGCCTCCTCCTGGGGTCCCCCTTGCCCCGGGCCGCGCACCCCGGCCGGTTGCCCTCGCCTGACTTGCGCCCGCACCTTGGGTCATCCTTTCTGTCCCTTCCGCTTGCTCGCCCTCCCGGGCTTGGCTCCCAAACCTTTCCTCTCCCTGCGCCCCCCGCGCCCCCCGCTGCACGTCTCCCACCCAACCGCCCGCACCGAGCGTGCGGGGAAGCTCCCGGGCCGGCCTCTCCCCAGCCTGATACAATGTGTCCCCGTGGGCTTTGTACCCCTAGCACCAAGGACAGTGTCTGGCCTCGCCTCGCCTGCCAGCCCGCCTTGGCAGCCGGAGCTCTCCTCCCCGTACCCGATGGCACGCTGGCCTACCAGCTTTCTGCTTTTTTCTTTTGCTTAGGCCATGGGGTGAAGTCACAGGGCTGGGTAATCATTAAGTGGCTGAACTCAGGTCCTCCTGAACACCCCAGTTGACCATTTCTCACCCTATTTTATTCCCCTGTCTCCACCCATTTCTTGTGGAAGCTGCTGAGTCTTGTGTGATTCTCATTGTAGCCCTTTTAACTTCTTTTTTTCTGGATGTTCATAGTATTTTTTTTTCCTTTGAAAGTCAAGCTCTGGATTTTTGTCTCTGATATTTCTAGGATCTTTCCCTGATATATACTTTCCAGGAGCTGGATTACTAGATTATCCCTTTCTTTGCCCTCTGATTCTAATACATCTGGATTTTCAGGTATGGTTTCTTGATACACAGTATCCTTCAACTTTTTTTTAAATAATGGCTTTTAGGGAGTATTAAATTATCTTGCATTCATTTGTTTTCCTAGTTAAGTGTTTTTGATATCCAGCATTTCACATTTTCTTCTATTTTTTTCAGATTTTTTTTTCTAATACTTCTCTTCTGAATCATTGTTTTCTGTCTAGTTTATTCTAGTCTTTAGGGATTCCATTTTCTTAGATAAGTGGTTTACCACTTTTTCTTCTAAGTTACTAATTCCCTTTTCAATTATTTCCTCCAATACTTTTATTTCACTTAAAAAATTTCTAGCCTCATTTCTTCTAGATATTCACACGATACTTATGAAAAACCATTTTTTTCCTTTGAATCTCTGCTTGTAGTTGTTAGTTGCTCACTGTTCCTTTTTTCTCTATACAATAACTTTTGATACTGGCTGTTGTTTCCTTTGAATTATTAATTTCTGCAGCTTTAGTTCCTGAATAAAGGCCTGTGTTGGGGGGAGGGGCACGACCTCCTGCTGTGCTTTTGGGGAAGTTGCACTGTTTGGTTTCACCTGAGCTCTGGAAGATTTTCAGGTGCCTAGATTAATGCTGCCCCCCCCCCCCCTCCTTGAGGTACAAAATTCTGGGACTTCAGGGCCAGAATGCTAGGTATTAGTGCAAGTGCTTTTCTGGTTGGCCTCTTGGTTCCTTCTGACCATCTTGATGACATTGGAGATTGCCTGTGCTGTTTCTGGCTTTGCTGGTAGTCCAGTTTCCTTTATGTATGGGCTTCTGATTGACTTCTTGTATAGACAAGGAATAATTTATGTATTTTCTCATTGGTTTTGTTAATAAGTCAATTTGATGTTAATTTCAGATTTTTGCTAAAGTAGGTATATGGGAGCTGGATGGCCTTGGCTAGAAATCTTATCTAGATTACATGATATTGGAGTTTATGTTAGAGTTTCATTACTCATTATTTGTTGTTGTTCAGATATTTCAGTTGTGGCCAAGTTTTTATGATTCCATTTGGAGTTTTCTTGACATTTCCTTCTCCAGCCCACTCTGCTGTTGAGGAAATTGAAACAAAAAGGGTTAAGTGATTTGCCCAAGGTCACACAGCTAGGAAGTATTTGAGGCCAAATTTGAACTCAGGAAGATGTTTTCCTAACTTCATGTCTAACACTTTATCCATGAAACCACTTAGCTGTCCTTTTTTCAAGTAGGGGTTAGTAAAGGGACTTTCTTTTATCTCCAAGATTCTGATTTTAAGTGACTAATAGGAAATGACTAGTAGACCATGTGTATATGTATGTATATGTATATAATATATAGATGTAGTTGTTGAATCTGTAAACATACATTGCTATCTCTGTCTAAAATCTTATTTTTGTGTGTGTGTGTGTGTAGTTATGGACTCATCAAATGTGCCAGCATTCACTCCAAAACATGCGGTGCCTACAGGGTTTAGAGATTACTTTTCCAGTGCCAGCCCTTTTCAAAGACAGCTAGCATCAGTCAGAAAGCAGACTCCATTTGGTCAGACACCATCTCGAAGGAAGATCCCTCAGTGCTCACCACTGCAGGTAAGCTTTATGTAATCTTTAATTCTTACTTCAGGGGATTCATGATTATTGTATCTCAGATTCTTTTAAACTATTGCACATTGTGGTTCTTTAGAGATTAAAGGATGATTTCATATCTTTTGGTGGACAAAAATAACTCACCTGGGGCTAGCTTTCTTGTTAGCAGTGTAATAGCTCACATTTGTATCGTACTTTAAAGTTTATAAAATCATTCACTTGCAGCAGCTCAGAGGTAGTGTCATCATGTGAAGAACCTCTGATTTTCTGGACCTAGTGTTATTTTTTCAGCTGGTTCTTTCTGCTTTAGGCCCAACCCTGCCTCCTGCCTGGCTCAATCTGTTCCTTTTCAGGAACCTGCAGGAAGTTTTTGCTCTAGTCAGCCCACATGGACAAATAGTGTTGCCTATAAGGTGATTTTGTCGGGAGGGTACTAGCATCTGTGAGTATCAGGAAAGACTTCATCTAAGAGGTATTCTTGAACTGAATCTGGAAAGAAACTTAGGATTTTAAGGGAAAGAAGTAAGAGGAAGGGGTGCAATTTAGGCAGGGCAACAGCCAGGGCAAAGGCCTGGAGGCAGAAGAGGAGGTTTCATGTGAGGAGGCCAGTTTGGTTGAATTATAATAGGAGAGTCCTTGTACATAAGAATAGAAATGTATGTTGGAACCAACTTTTGAAGGGTTTTAAGTAACACAGAAGAGTTTATATCTTATTAAAAAGGTAATAGGAATACACGGACTTGCACTTAAAATCAACTTTGGCCCCTGGTTGGAGGATAGATTAGAGAAAGGAGACAAGAAGAAGTGGGGAACCAGGTATATTGCAGCAGTCTAGGTAACGATCTGAATTAGAATAGTGACTATGTGAATGAAGAGATTTAAGGTATATGGTAAAGCATGTACTGTAAGATTTGACAGTTCAATGGTTGGATACGTGTGCTGGTAAAGAAGCAGGAGTATAGGATGGCGCTGAGGTTTCAAACCTGAATAACTGGGAGGGTGGTAGTGTCCTTGAAGGGGAAAATATAAAAGAAAACTTAGAAGAGCGATGAATTGGAAGGGAAAGGCATCAGATGTTATATTGCTGAGGCTCAGGAGAAGATTAGGGCAGGAAATAAAGATCCGGAAGTCATTAGTAGAGTTAGAATAAGCCAGTAAGATCACCAGCAAAGAGCATGGAGAGGAAAGGAGGAGATATTCCAGGACAGAGCTTTGAGATCAGGGAGCATAATATGGAAGGTGAACCAGCAAAGAAGACTGAGAAGAAATGATCAGAGCAGGAGAGGATGGTCAACTGTGTCTTATACTTGAGAGAGGTCAGAAGGATAAAGATGGAGAAAAGGCATCAAACTGGACAATCAGGAGATGATGAGTGACTTTGGAGAGGGCAGTGTCAATTAAGCAATGAGTTTGGAAGGCAGATGGTAAAAAGTGAGTGAGAGAGATGAGATGGATGGAGGCATTTCGTGTAGATAACTTCTCATCTGAGAAAAAAAGGAGAAACATAAGATGATGGGAGGGAGGGGGAGGGTATAAAGTTTCTTTTTTTTAAAGAATGAGAAAGATTTGGCCATATTGATTTGTAGGCAGATGGTAGTATCAGTGAGAACACAGTTAAAATTAAATAACAAAACTTTAAACCCTGGCAGCATGTCAGTGTGAATTTCTACAGCTCTGCTCAACTTTATATAAGTGGCAGTGAGGTGATAGTGGGAATAACCTCAGAGTGGAGTTTTATAGCAAGGTGGTTACTGAGGATAAAGGAACAAGGGATTTGAGGAGAGGATATCAGACAGTTGAACTTATCAAATGAATGGTCTGAGTTAAAAAGGGAAGTGATGATGAGAACAACAAATAGATTTAGCAGACTAAGATGAGGGAGTAGGGAGAAACAAATGGTGATTAGATAAAGGATTTTCAGAGTTCTTGATCATTGAATAGGTGACATTGAGCTCACAGTCATGACCATTCTTTTTTTTTTTTTAGGTTTTTTTTTTGCAAGGCAAATGGGGTTAAGTGGCTTGCCCAAGGCCACACAGCTAGGTAATTATTAAGTGTCTGAAACTGGATTTGAACCCAGGTACTCCTGACTCCAGGGCTGGCGCTTTATCCACTGTGTCACCTAGCCGCCCTAGTTATGACCATTCTTGTGTGGAGCTGAAGAGCAGTTCATAGAAGTTAAATATTTCAAAGGATGCCCCTTTTGGGAAGTTTTAGTTCTTAGGAAGTTTTTCCTGTACAAGGAATTTAAACTTGCCTCTCTAAAACTCTTCATACTCCAAAATTTGTAATCTGGGACCAAGCAGAACAAGTCAAGTTTCTTTTTCTTGTGATAGCCCTTCACTTTCTTGAAGATAGCTGTCTTGTTCCTCTTGTCTTTAGTTATCTGTGTGTAAGATCATCTAAGTACTTAAATGGATTTCTTGGTTGTCTTGGACACAAAAGGCTAATTGGGAGAACAGAATTTCAGAGGGATGAGCTGGGTGGGGTGGGGTATAGTTTTTCATACTGATGTGGAAACATCAAGCCTGAGATCCTCAGTTCTTGTGTTTGATATCTAGGTAAAGCAAAGGTAGATGTGAATGACAAAATAAAAAATTTTTATTCCCATTTTGATAAACTAAAGATAGCAGGAAGCCAGTTCCCTTCTCTAAAGTGCAAACTCACTTTATTAAGCCATTTTAAGTGGTTTCTTCAATTCAGTCCCCACACAAATCAGCCACCAATCTTTTAATTCCATACTGAATTACTTGTAAGATGCAAAAAGCATTTTTCCTGTATAAATGGAGCAAGGCACACTTATTTTTTGTGTTTAAAGTTTACAAAGTACTTTAAGTCCTGGTAATGGAATCAAAAAGCAATGATCAAAAAGTAGGAAACATTTAGTAACTGTACTACTACTACTAATTGTCCTTCATATTAAAGAGGGCCACACCAAGCAACCGTTGCACCATTATGTTTATTATAGTGAGGGGTATGCTGGGCAAGGCATCCTTTTCACTTGCCTTTTCCAAAACCCTACTCTGGCCTGATTTGTTAAGGAAACAGGAAGCTGCGTGAGTCTCTTGGCCTCAGAATTGGCCTCTGAGGCACCTCAGCACACCATCCGAGGCATTTCCTCAACCCTTCTGTTCCATCCAGCATCCATCCTCTTACTTCACTTGTTTTCATCACCTATCTTTCCACCTATCATTTTTTTGGTAAGGTTTTGAATCTTACAATTTTTCCCCTGTCTCACAGAAGGCAGTCTAATAATCTTTACATTGTTTCCATGCTATACATTGATCAGAATTGAATGTGTTGAAAGAAAAATCATATCCTTGAGGAAGAAATGAAATATTAAATAGCAAAATTATGTAGTACATAAGATAATTTTTTTTTTTCAAATTGAAGGTAATGGTCTTTGTTTAACCTCCACAGTTCTTTCTTTGGAAACAGATGGTATTCTCTGCTGCGGATTCCCTAAAATTGTCCTTGATTATTGCACTGATGGAATGAGCAAATCCATTAAGATTGATCATCACCCCCATGTTGCTGTTAGGGTGTATAATGTATCACCAGACTTCTTAAAAAGGGTTGCCTGCCCCCCTTGTTCCAACTTCCCTGCCACTCCCTCAATCCTTAGCTTTTTGTAATCTGTTCATAATCCTGTCATCTTTATTATATTTCTCAATATAAAGCAGGAGTGATTTTTTTTGCTATTTTTCTTGAAGATTGATAAAGATAGTATAGCTAAAGAGCTTTTGAAATCTTCACTTTTAAAACAAAGAAACCAAGTAAATATGTATATAGTTATGTTATCTGTATTGTTTGCCCATATAAATATTATAATACTAAATATTAATTTAAAGTTATTTTCCAGTTTATTTCTCACAATAGTAATATGTTAGATTTTACATGTGACACAATTGAGAATCAAGAATTTTGTCACAAACATCTTTTTGATTAAATTTCTGTAAGTACAGTTAGAATTTAGCATTATAAATACTAAGTTGGACTTGTGAGTGTTAGTGATAGAGCTGTATAAGCAGAGAAGAATACAATTCTGTTTGAGCATCCACTATGTACTTCTAGGGGAAATAGGGTAGAGTGGGAATGGTAAAAGAAAGGAAAATGAGGGGCAGTTAGGTGGTGCAGTGGATAGAGCATCAGCCCTGGAGTCAGGAGGACCTGGGTTCAAATTTGGCCTCAGAAACTTAATAATTACCTAGCTTGTATGGCTTTGGGCAAGCCACTTAATCCCATTTCCTTGCAAAAAAAGAAAAAAACAAAAAGGAAAATGAGAATTGAGAAAAGAGCTATCTTATGGTAGGGAGGAATAAATTGCCATCAATACTTTTCAGAAAACATAAGTTAATTATCCTTGGAGTAGAATACATAAAATCTTAAACATTAACTAATATCAAATTTCTACTATATTCTTAAAAACATAATGTCTCTCTTGTTTTTAGGAAAACATTGACCCACAAAAGATTGCTTTTCTTCTGCATAAACAGTGGACCTTATATACGCTGACTCCCTTGTATAAGTTTTCCTACACTAATCTTAAAAGGTATTCAACACTTCTGAATTCCTTTCTTGCTGCTGAAAAGCAAAAAGGACTGGCTATGGAAACAGGAGAGAATTGTAATTTCAAAGTGATTTTCTCCACTCTCTCAGGAATGAAAGGAACACACCGGGATCCTGTAGCATTTCTTGTACAGGTCTGAGACATATTTACAGATACTTTTTGTGTGTATGTGAGTATGTGTAGTGGTGTGTGGTGTGTCTGTGTGTGTCCATATAGTTTACTAATGTCTGAATAGAAAGGATAGGTAGCTGAGTGATTCTAATTTTCTACTTAATTTTGAAATTTTTAGTTGTATGCATTCAAACTTTAGATGTATGATTTTATTACCCATTTCCTGTTTTTCTTAATCTAGTAATTTACAAAAATTTGCTATTTTTATTTTGACAAATTCAGTCTACTTATATCCCTGTATACCTTTTTTGTTCTTTATTCAGTTTCATTTCTGCTGATATACCTTCCAGTTTAATATTGTTTACTTAAGTGGCTTCATCACATGGTGATCAGAAAAATATTAAAGTCAGTCCATATTAATCTTATGTTGGGAGGGCTCAGAATGGTTGATCAAAAGAATTGGTTTAAGAAAAAGTATGAAACTTTTGATATAATATAGACTATTACTTCATTTGCACATTTTAATGCTCTCCACAATAATACATAAAACAATGATGACTATTATGCATGTCACTGAGGTAGTATTTGAGTTAAATTCAGTTTCACGGTCATTAAATCTTTTTTTTTTTTAAAGATTTCATTTATTTTTGAGTTTTACAATTTTTCCCCTGATTTTACTTCCCTCCCCCCACCTCCCACAGAAGGCAATTTGTCAGTCTTTACATTGTTTCCATGTTATACATTGATCCAAATTGAATGTGATGAGAGAGAAATCATATCCTTAAGGAAGAAACATAAAGTATAAGAGATAGTGAGATCAGACAATAAGATATCAGTTTTTTTTTTCCTAAATTAAAGGTAATAGTCCTTGGTCTTTGTTCAAACTCCACAGTTCTTTCTCTGGATACAGATGGTGTTCTCCATTGTAGACAGCCCCAAATTGACCCTGATTGTTGCACTGATGGCATGAGTGAGTCCATCAAGGTTGATCATTGCCCCCATGTTGCTGTTGGTGTGTATAGTGTTGTTCTGGTTCTGTTCATCTCACTCAGCATTGGTTGATGCAAATCCTCCAAGATTCCCTGAATTCCCATCCCTCCTAGTTTCTAATAGAACAATAGTGTTCCATGACATACGTATACCACAGTTTGCTAAGCCATTCCCTAATTGAAGGACTTTTACTTGATTTCCAATTCTTTGCCACCACAAACAGGGCTGCTATGAATATTTTTGTACAAGTGATGTTTTTACCCTTTTTCATCATCTCTTCAGGGTATAGACCCAGTAGTGGTATTGCTAGATCAAAGGATATGAACATTTTTGTTGCCCTTTGGGCGTAGTTCCAAATTTCTCTCCAGAAAGGTTGGATGAGTTTGCAGCTCCATCATGGTGTAATAGTTTCCCACATTTCCCACAACCCTTCCAACAATGATCAGTATCCTTTCTGGTCATATTGGCCAGTCTGAGAGGTTTGAGGTGGTACCTCAGAGAAACTTTAATTTGCATTTCTCTAACAAGTAATAATTTAGAAATTTAGAGCAATTTTTCATATGACTGTGGATTGCTTTGATCTCCTCATTTGTAAATTGCCTTTGCATATCCTTCACGGTCATTGAATCTTATGGGGCACTCACCATTTATGATTTGGAAGTTGTTTGCAATATATTTTTTTTTTTTAGGTTTTTGCAAGGCAAATGGGGTTAAGTGGTTTGCCCAAGGCCACACAGCTAGGCAATTAGTAAGTGTCTGAGACACTGGATTTGAACCCAGATACTCCTGACTCCAGGGCCGGTGCTTTATTCACTATGCCACCTAGCCATCCCAATATATTTCTTGTAATACTAATTTGAGAAATTTTATGGTTGATAAAACTTAGAATCAGAGACTCCTTAATGTATATATCTCTATGATTGACTTGCCTCAGTTATGGCTAGGAGTCAGCAGCCTGAATGCCAAGCTGGATCTCTGATTGTCAGACTAGGATCCACATCATGAAGTCTGAATTATAAATCTCAGAGATGGAGGGGACTTCAGGGGCCATTTAATTTAAATCATTCCTGAACCAGAATCTTTAGGAGAAAGAATCCATCACACCCCCCCCCCCCCAAAAAAGAGACCCCATTCTATTTTTGGAAGCTACAGTTGTTAAGAAATTCCTCTTCACACTGACCTTTCTGCAATTTCCAAGTTTTGCCTTTCTTGGATGAGCAGAACTAGTCTAATGTCTCTTCCACATAATACCTGTTCAGATACTTGCAGATAAGTTCCATTTCAGTCAGCAGGCATTTATTAATTACTCAGTATGTGTAGACAGTGAAGTGTTGGGGTACAAAGGAAAAGCAACAATAGCCCTTGCTCTTTAAGGCTTCCATTTTAATGGAGAACTCAGCATGTATGCAAGCAAAGGATCTACAAAATAGATGCAGAGTAGGTGAAGATGCCCTTAGAGAGAAAATGAGGGACCTGTTATGTCAATACACAAAACAGACTTCTTGAAAGGGTTGCCTGCCCTCCTTGTTCCACTTTCCCACCACTCCCTCAAATCCTTAGCTTTTTGTAATCTGTCCATACTACTTTCCTGAATCACCTTTATTATATTTCTCAATAATAAGCAGAGTGGTGTTTTTGCTATTTTTCTTGAAGATTGATATAGAATAGCTAAAGAGCTTTTGAAATCTTTACTTTTAGAACATAGTAACCAAATAAATATGTATATAATTGTGTTATCTGTATTGTTTGCCCATATAAATATTACAGTACTAAATATTAACTTAATTCTTTTCTAGTTTATTTCTCACAATATTAATATGTTAGATTTTACATGTGACACAATTGAGAACCTAAAATTTAGTCACATCTTTTTGATTAAAGGTAAAGTTGTAATTTCCTCCCCATTTATAGTCCCTTTGAAACCCATGGATGTAGCTCCTGCCCTAAAGGTTCTCTTGAAATCAACCTGTGCTGTGACCCTCCCAGATCACCTTCAGTAGCATGGAGCAGTGGAGAAAGGACTAACTTTGGAGTGAGAGTACCCGGGTTCAAATTCTGCCCTATCCACTTCCTCATTGGGACAGTCGCTTAAACCTTTCTGCATCTGAGTCCTCATTTGTAGATTAAGGAAGGTGCTAAACCAGAGAGCCGCCAAGGCTCCTTCTAGTTCTAGTTCTTTGATCCTGTGTCTCTACATATTAATATCCTCCACACTAGGCTCCAGCACCCACAGCTTTTATTGGTTTTATATTTTATATTTGGAGGAAGACTAGATTTCTCAAACTTTAATCAGAAAATTTCTTTGTGTCAGGAGATGGATCTTTGGAAAGGGAGAAGGGAGGAATATGTGAAGAAATTTGGGTGATGTAATCAAACAAAAGATGTCAGTAAAATCTACTTTTTAAAAAATTAAGAAAAAATAAGTTTTAAAAGCTGTTAATTGAAAAAGACATTTCTTCAATTCCTAATGGACTATTTCAGTTATAATAAAAGGAAGTTAAGAGAAACAGAAATTTGTAAATAGGTAGTTGAACTTATGTTTATATATTTTTTTTCTCTTGCAGATTGTATCCAAATCCCAACTGTCATCAAAGAATGCAGAAGATAAAGTGGTATGGACAGGTTGGTTTTGCTGTGTGTATGGAGACAGTCTTCTGGAAAATGTGCCAGATGATTTTACCTGTCTACCTTTGTTCCTTGCAAATGGGGCAGAGTCAAATACGGCCTTAATTGGGACTTGGTTTCAGAAAACCTTTGACTGTCGCTTCACTCGATTAACAATCAGTGCATTCAATCTTTCCTGGATGGCTGCCATGTGGACTTCATGTAATCTGGAATGTTATGGGGCTGCTATGGAATTGCTTTGGTCTGTACCCTGTAGCCCTCAGAACTTGGACATTTCTTATGCAATAAATCCTGAAGATGCAAAAGCTTTGTGGGACAGTGTCCACCAAACACCTGAGGAGATAACCCAGGAGGAAGTTGACCTATTTATTGACTGCCTCTGTTCACATTTTCACAGACATTTCAAAATCAATTTGTCAGCTACAAGATTGGTGTATGTGTCAACATCTGTAGCCTCTGCACATACTGATGGGAAATTAAAGGTTAGTTTAAGCAGTTAAACTAGAATTGATTAGTTTTGCTTTATGACAGTTTATAAAATAAGTAAAAATTAGATTTTTCCAATTAACAATGAAGAAAGTGAAAAAAATCATTTAAGCGTTGTAAGTATGAGATAATTGGTATAATTTATTTTTAGGTAAATTTACGTAAAAAGAGAACAGCTGGGACGGCTAGGTGGCGTAGTGGATAAAGCACTGGCCCTGGAGTCAGGAGTACCTGGGTTCAAATCCGGTCTCAGAAACTTAATAATGACTTAGCTGTGTGGCCTTGGGCAAGCCACTTAACCCTGTTTGCTTTGCAAAAACCTTAAAAAAAAAAAAGAGAGAGACTTCAATATACCATTTACTTAATACACTTTTAGTTCATTGATAAATTTTGCTTGACTCCTAGTTTTCCCAATTACTTTTTATGCTGCTTTAATGTCTACAGTGTTTTACATATATTATCTCATTCAATTATTTTCACAACAATCCTATGGAAAAGGTGCTCTCACTTGAGGAAATTGAGAATGAGATAGTTTATATGACTTGTCCAGGATCACATGGCTAGGGAGCGTCTGAGGCTGCTTCTGATTTCTCTCTGTCCCTGGTGCCATCCAGCTGCCTATGTACAGATCATTTAAGCTGTCTGAACTTGCATTTCCTTCCAAATAAAGCAATACACTGGGCAAAGGAGCTAGAAATCCTGGATTGACACTGTAGCTCTCTGGTTTTGGGCAAGCCATTTCACATGAATAGGGCCTTGGGTTTGCCTTTTATTAAATGAGAGGTTTGGACTTAGAGAAGGGCTTCTTGCTTTTTTTGGTAATTTGGAGCCTGTAGGCTTCTTTTCAAAATAAAGTTTGTAAATGTTTAAAATAAAATGTATGAGATTTCAAAGGAGACCAATTCTATTGAAATAGCTAAAAAAGTTTTAGAAGAAAAGCACAAGTTCATAGACTGTAGGTTAAGACTAGATAATCCCAAAAATGCTTGCCAGTGGTCAGTCCCATGATTTTATGTTTCTATGGTCCTTTATGAAAAAAGACTTAGGACAAGTAAAAAAGGTAAGTCAGGTCCAAAATGCTGAAATTCATATCATCCAGGAGAAGAAAATATTTATTCAAATGCCATTTAGACATTGTTTCTACTTTAAGAATAGCTAGCTTTTATATAGTGCTTTATGGTTTGCAAAGTGCTGTATAAATACTTCATTTTTTTTCTCACCACAGTGGGGAGATTGTGAGGGAGATGCTATTATGATCCTCATTTTACAGATGAGGAAGCTCAGGCAGTCAGGATTTAAATAACTGGCCCAGGGTCCTACAGCTAGTAAGTTTCTAAGGCCAGATTTGAGTCAGGTCTTCCTGACTCCGAGTCTGCATCTTCTCTCTTACCTTTGGAGGCCCTTTGTTCCTGGGGGCCCACTATACTCTTACGGTTGGATTTAGTGTGGACATGTGATTGCAGTAGTCCTACTGCACCTTAGGAGAATAATAGATCTTGGCTACCACACCTGATCCTAGAGTTCTTGAGTGTTGAAGTTTCTTGTAAATGATTTATGGAGAGGAGGTGTTTCTGTGGATTTAAAAAGAATTTGACCCCCCCAAAATTAATCTACAATAGAAACTTTCTAACACCATTCTAACACTAAATACCATTAATTTTAAATTATCACAGAATCTTAGATATGTGAGCAACTGAAGTGACCATGTAGTGTAAATTGAAGAGGAAGCCTTTCTGTATCTCTCCACTAAAAGTCTCTAGTACTTTTCTCTTAATATAACTTAGAATCTCAACATTTTTGGCCCTAAGTCAAGCTATTTTAGTCTTCATGAAAATCTTGAGCTCTTTTTCAGAACTGATGTCTAGCCATGCCTTTCTTACATATTTTATAAGGATGATTTTTTGAACTCATTTACTCCTATTAGGTGTCATCTTGGATTTGGTTCATCTTTTGTTCTTTTTAGAGCCTTTGCCTTCCACCATTTTAATTCTTATTCTCAACTTCCTGTCAAGGGCAGATTTATTGAGCATTCTATTAAATCATTGAAAAGTGCCAAAT
Source organism: Macrotis lagotis (assembly GCF_037893015.1). Lineage (NCBI taxonomy): Eukaryota > Metazoa > Chordata > Mammalia > Peramelemorphia > Peramelidae > Macrotis > Macrotis lagotis. Next base: position 67,021,876 of record NC_133659.1, on the reverse strand, counting down.
AGGAAAAGGCCTTAGAAAAAGTGGCATGACCTCATCATGATCTCCTTCCAAGTTGAAAAATGTCCTATTAATGACTACTGTTTGGGTATAGGTATGTAACTCATTTAGATTCCCTCAGAATATACAAATATTTAAAAAGCCCAGTGGTTCCAAGTCTTATTGACCATAAACATATTTAAATGACACATGTGACAGCAGTTGTGTTGTTAATATCCATTAAGAAAATATAAATTCAATAATGTTTTAAATTTATCAATAACTATCTTCATTTGAAAATTAATAATGTATTTATGAAATATATGTTCAACATATATGAAATATAGTTCAACAACCTTTTTTGTGCCTTCTTTTTGCAAAGCAAAAACAATTGCCATCCTCATCATTATAAAATAGCATTTATATTATGTTTTAAGGTTTGTGAAGTGTTTTTCATCCATCTCCTTTTACCTTTATAACAAGGATTCTGTGAGGCAGGTGGTATTGTTTTTATTCCCATTTTACAGATGAGGAAAATGAGGCTGAAAGAAACTAAACAATGAAAAGTCATTTCTGCCCTCAAGTAGCTTACAGCCTTCTAGGGGATATGAAAATAAGAAGAAAGATTTGAGGAATGATAAAGCACTGACAATTAGAAGGACCAAGCAAGACTTCCTTGTAGAAGTTTGTATTTGAGATGAGCCTTGCTTTGAATGATACTCAAGCATTCTAAGAGGTTCAGTGAGGAGGGTTTGCCTTTGAGTTCAGAGATCAGCAAGTTGACCAACTGCTAGGTTGATCGTTGAGTGTGTAGATGGGAAGTAATAGGGAATGAGTCTACAACTTGAACTGGAGCTCAGCTGAGGAGGGTCTCAGGCGCTATCCTTTAGGGACTAGGCAACCACGAATTTCCTTTTGGCAGACTGTAGAGGGAAGAATGCTTATTTATCATTTGTGCATCTCTCATCAGAACTCAGCAGTATCGGGGCGGGGGGGCATACATGGCCCACAATATTGAAAACCTCTAATCTAACCCATATTTGTTACACAGGGAAAACAGGATAGACTGGTAACTATTTTGCTGAAATATAGTATATATTAATTGCATCTACAGAATTCCCCTGCTGAGGCAGCTGGGTAGCAATAGCAAGACCTTAGTTTGAATCCTGCCTCAGAACTCTGTAACTCTGGGCAAACCACTTAACTTCTCTGACTCAGATTCCTCATATGTAAAATGGTGATATAATAACTTCTAGACATGTTAGCTATTACTACTAACTGCCATTCTGTCAAGATATGAGGTCTAGGGGAAACCCTATAGTATTTAATGAAGCCGTTGCCTCTTAGAGTACAATACTTCCCTTTTAAAATGCTGATTATATATCAGTCTACAGAAGGTATTTCAGCCAATAACCATTATTAGTTTTCTACTGTGTGTGTTAGATACTGGTGAAACAAAGACAAGAGTCTATAATTTTCCAGGAATAAAATCAAATTCGTGGGTCTACTCTTTGCAGATTCTATGCTTTTTACTTGTTTTGGTAATTGGGACATTGCCTCTTCTTCAGTCTTGTGAGATATTTCCAATTTTCCATCATCTGTTAACACTGACACAGGTTCAATAATCTTATGATTGTGATGATGATAAAGATAATAGAATTATAGATTTAGAGCAGAGAAGCTCAGCCCCTTTATATTACTGGTGAGGGAGACCCAGAGATGTTTAAATCACTTATCTGAGGTCATGCAGACTGTAAGTGGCAGAGCCATGATCAAACCCAGGTCCTCTTATTTTAAATATGGCACTTGTTCCACTATACACACACATATACACTGTTCCAAAGTCTTAGTGTGTTGTTGCTTTAAGGGAAAAAAAAGCTTAATCTGCATTAATAATCTTGTGTGATCATAGTTTAGTCTCAAAGAGACCTTATAACCCTGTGAGAGGCTGGTACTTGAGCTATTCTCTCCATTTTATAGATGAGCGCCTTAAGACTCAGAACTGTTTAGTTACTTGCTTGTGATGCCACTAGTAATGGATCAGCGATGAGGTTCCTGTGCTATTTCCATTTATATCCTGTTGCATCTCTAACCAAATGTACAAGTACTTTCATCTCTCCGAGCAATATAGTTGAGTAGAAAGCATCCTGGGTCTGTTGTCAGAGGACCAGAGTCGGATGGCATATCACCCAGTCTATTTGGGTCTCAGTTTTCTTTTCTATTAAATGAGGGGTTTGGATTAGATGACTTCTAAGGTTCCTCTCATCCCTAAAGCATGATTTGATGACTAGATTTTCTGGGCCTGATGGTTTGAGTTTGTTGAGGTTAGGTAGACAGTTTTCTTGTTTATTTATATGCTTTATTAATGCTTTAATCACAATACTGTCATTTTCTAAGTACATCCTTCTTATTCTGATAGATCCTCTGGTAAAAAAGGAATGCAGTTAAGCAAAACAAACCACCATGCTGACCATGTAGAACAGCATCTGTTTTGCTCTGTATCTGTAGCCCATCACTGTCCTCCAAAGAGGAGAGTTAGGATTCATCATTAGTCCTATATGTTATTTAGGTTCTCCCACCCTCCCACCTCCCACACTCAACTCTGTCTTCAACATTTCTGTTTTATCTTTTCTAGTAGGAGAAAGGAAGGAGCAAAGTAAGGGTTAAGTAGTTCTGTCATTTCTCTAATGTGCATTCGTATCATACCATCCCTACTGAGAAGTGTTTTTCTTGCTTAGATTTTTCTCTTGCTTTGGATCTGGTTTTTTTTAAGAAACCAGTTTTACATTGTATTTACCACCTGCCTCAAGTCATTTTGAGGGAACTGTTTTGCAGTATGAAAAGTAATATTTAGCTCTAGTTTGTTTAGAAATGATAACATTCTAGCAATTAATGTGATGTCAAATTGGTATTAGAATTGTAATGTATGAAAGTATTGCTCTTCTGCATTCTTCCTCAGCTACTTTCATCTTTTGTAACTGTTTCAAAAAATCTTAGTTGTATGAGGAATTCCTTTATCATTTGCTACAGTTCATTCTTCTTCAGAATCTGATTTCCCTTCTTCATGATGCTCTCTCTATTTGATAAGTGAATGGGTAACAGTCAACAAAGCCAAGAAACTTACTGCCGCTTCCAAAATGGCCTATACCTCTTTAATTCCCTTTTACTGTAGACCTTTTCCTTGGTAGATCTCTGATTTTAACCTTCCTGCTTCTATGACATCTTGTGTGAGGAAATCACCTCAGGCTCTTTAAGTTAGGCCTCTCCTGTTACCACATGGATTTAGCTTTTTTGGTTTTCACATCAGAAATGTTGTGTGCTGGGGCAGCTAGGTGGCGCAGTGGATAGAGCACCGGCCTTGGAGTCAGGAGTACCCGAGTTCAAATCCAGCCTGAGAAACTTAATAATTACGTAGCCGTGTGGCCGTGGGCAAGCCACTTAACCCCATTGCCTTGCAAAAACTAAAAAAAACCCCAAACAAACAAAAAAGAAATGTGTGCTATTAAGATCATCAGATTTTTTTATACAAACTATTATTTAGTCATCTTGTTCTTGTGAAATTGATTTTTTGTATACAAATGTAACAATTTACATTTATTTTTGTTTAGTTTCATCAGATTTAGTGCTCTATGTAGCCTTTGAGATATTTTTGTATCCTGAATCTGTCATTCATTGTTACCTGTCCCTTCTAGCTTTGTGGTATTGGTAGATTTGATGAATATTCCATTTATGCTTTTATCCATGTTATTATCAAAGACTTGGAACAGGCTAATACAGATCTTTGGGCTTCTGCTTTGGTTAACTTCTACCATGTTGACATTGAAACGTTGACAATAGCTCCTCCCCTTTCACTTGTAGCCAGGGTCCTATCCCTTCATTGATCCTCCTCCTTTTTCTTTCAGGATAGCTTTACACAAGTACGTGCATGTATATGTGTGTGTGTGTGTGTGTGTGTGTGTGTGTGCATGCGTGCACGCACATACACACACACACATGCTTTATAGAGGAAAAAGGATTTTCCCACGATTTCACATAAAATGGAATGTTTGGCAGTAGGAAAAAATTATAAAAGTTAATATTTAGTTCCAGTTTGTTTAGAAATAACATTCTAGCAATTAATGTGATGTAAAATTGGTATTAGAATTGCAATTCAAATAAACTGCTTTTCGACATATTTCTCTAACCTCAAACATTTCTTTCTCTTGCAGATTTTTTGTAGCAATTATCTGATTGGAGTATTGGCATTTCTAACAGAACTGGCGATTTTTCAAATTGAGTAACTTTATGTGAAATTAGACCTTGTGGATTGATTATACGCCATATTAACCAATGAACTGTGTGGCTGGCGCAGGCTTGGCACCAGTCAGGCATGGGAGCTGTGCTGCCATCTCAAGTGGCTGTGTCTTGTCCTGTTCGTCACATGCCTGAGGAGTGGTCTTAGGGGGGGATGTCTAACAAGGAGCCAGAAGAATGGAGAAAGTATCAATGGCTACTACAGGCCCTTGGTGGCAGCTTCTGGTATTGCTGGAGACTGCGATTTTCATTGTACATCACTCTTTTTTATTTCATGTGAAGTCCTCTTGAAATTGGTATGAGAAACTAAAAACAAGTCTTTCTTAATGACCTATGAAAGCCTAAGCTCAATTGTCATCTCAGACTTATCTAATTGGTTTTGTCCATTAAAAAACTTTTCCTAGACATTCTAATTCATTTTCCTGAAGTACATCAAAAATATTTGCAGAGGAAGAGCAGGAAGGGGATGGATTAATGTGCAAAACTTGAGCTGCTAATCTGCTTTTATTTTGTAATGATATTATTTTGCACTGTTAAATTAAACTTGCATATTTTAATATGACAAAGTGTTTGATTTTCAAATAGTAGGTCTCTTTTCCTTTAAGGTTTTGATTGTTATATCAGGAGAGAGATAGCATAGACATATTGGATTTAGATTCAGAAGACCTGTGTTGTTCAGATTTTATTATTTCATACCTGTGAGCCTGCACTAATTGCTTTTCTTTTGTAAGCCTCAGTTCTTTATCTGTAAAAGGTAGGTACTATTTGTAGAGTGCTTACTGTAGGGCACGGCACTATATAGGCCCTACATAAATGCTAATTTCCTTCCACTTTCCATTGGTAATCTAAAAGATCCTTTTAGCTCTAAATCTTATTGTTTGTAGGAAGTAGAAAGGTTACCTCCTTATTGAGATCATTTACTTCAAGCCTAGTTTTATGAAATGATAGAATTTTTAATTTAGGATGAAAATGTATACCCTCTGACTAAAGACCTAGGTTTCTTTTTCTTCTGTACCATTCTGCATCTCTAAGACATTAGAAATCACTCATCCAACTCCTTTTACAGAGGAGGAGATTGGTGCTCAGTGATACTTAGCTAGATTTGCTTCAACATACTTCTAGAAGAACTTTTTCTTGTTGGGGTTTTTTTTCGGTTTTTACAAGGCAGTGGGGTTAAGTGGCTTGCCCAAGGCCACACAGCTAGGTAATTATTAAGTGTCTGAGGCCGGATTTGAACTCATGTCCGCCTGAATCCAGGGCTGATGCTCTATCACTGTGCCACCTTACCGTCCCCAAGAAGAGCTTTTTTATTTATTAGTTGGGAGGCCCTACTAGTTAAAGGATGGTTGTTCCTTTGAATATGCCTGATCCTGTAGAAGAAAAAGCTTGATTTTTTTTTATAAGTGCTTGTGAATATATTGCACAAGATTATCTTCACATTATAACCTTGATAGGATTAATTCTCTAAAGATTGGAAAGAGGTCAAATGATAAAGGGGTCAGTCTTGAACAAAAAAGATAAAGGACAATTCTGGTACCAAATCCAGTGCCCTAATCTTGGTCTGTCCCCTTTAACTGGCATTTACACATGCTTCTCTTGTGGGATAGTTTTAAGGAAATGTATGAATTATTTTCTAATTTATACTATCCCTTGACATTGTAAATTGTCATTTACTCTTCATTTTATATCTTTTGGGCTTAGTACCTTCCAGATAGGCACTTAATAGGCTTAAGTGAATTAAGGAATAAACAAATTAAGAAACCAATTTGTCTTCTGTTAGAACAAAAATAATGAGAAAAAAATTATTTTATCCTCTCTTGAGGATAAAAACTTCTCACCTCACTTGATCTCATTTCTCTCCCATTGTTCTAGGGTGCTCTTTCTTGTTCAGAATGTTTTCTATCTATTTATTTATTTTTTTTTAAGGTTTTTGCAAGGTAAGCGGGGTTAAGTGGCTTACCCAAGGCCACAGCTAGGTAATTATTAAGTGTCTGAGAGGAGATTTGAACCCAGGTACTCCTGACTCCAGGGCTGGTGCTTTATCCACTATGCCACCTAGCTGCCCCTATTTATTCTTTAAGGTTCAGCTCAAGTCACATCTGTTTCATGATGCTTTTGCAAACTTCTTGGGGCACTAATATTCTCTTCATTTTAGAAACTACTAAAATACTATATTTTTATAGTGTTTTAGGATTCCTTTTTTCACATGTTCTCATTTGATTCTCTCATTATCCCCCTGAAGTAGGCAGGACAGAGAATGAGATTCTCATTTTGTAGGTGAGCTCCAATCCATATAACTCAGGTCTTCCAAAAGACCTCCTTTTCTCCCACACTGTATGGTTGCTTTTCTTCTATCACCCATTTTGGAACTTAAAGGCTTTCACGTTATATTTATGGAGGCCTAAAGCCGTATTCTGATGCCTCGTTGTGGGATGAAGGTGATCCTTAGTTCTCCAAGCCAGCTCTAGTGATTCTCACTAAGCTGAAAAAAAGACTTTATAGGCTTCTGTTTTTTGACAAAGCCCCTCTGACAGAGTATATATGGCTCTTCACTGAGGCCAGCCTAACTAATATTAGGAGTGATAAAAGAATGATGGAATTTTTTTTTGACCACAGCATCTCTGGAAAACTATCTACTAACAAAAGTACCCACATAGAAGAAATTCTGGAAGAACTGACCAGTTCCTAGTGGGTCTCTTCTCCCCACTGAGACCAAGTGCTTCAGAACAGGTAATCTCCCTTAGACTTTGGGATCTCTTTATGTGACTTGGAGTCCATGATACAGACACTTAAAAATTTATGAGACCAGAAAGAATTCTGATAAGAGAAAAATAGAAGCAAGTGACTGGAAAGAAAAGAACCTTGTATTTTTTAATCTCTGAGCTTAAGATGGAGAATTTGAGCTTGGCATTTTTATAAGCTCTTTTACCAAAGATTTTTAATGCTTTCTGTCCATGATAGCTCTGTCCCAATTCTGCCGAGAGCTAAGTAAGAGCCATTTGGCAATGCAAGTGCGATGTAGTCTTTCAGGTCCAGTGTTAGGGCTCAGAGTGGAGTTCTCCTAAAAATGTAGGTGCTAGTCAGCCCTGCTCAAATAAGGAAATGCTTGTTTGTTTTTTAGGTTTTTGCAAGACAAATGGGGTTAAGTGGCTTGCCCAAGGCCACACAGCTAGGTAATTCTTAAGTGTCTGAGACTGTATTTGAACCCTGGTACTCCTGACTCCAGGGCCGGTGCTTTATCCACTAGGACACTTAGCTGCCCATCAAATAAGGAAATGTAAAGCAAGAGTCAGGTCTTTAAATTGTTAATGAGTCAACCTCACTGCAAGCTGACTCCTAACTCTGGCTACCCTAGCCATTATTTATTTAGATCTCTTTCAAGCCAAAGAACCACCCTAGACTGAAAGGTCAGGGTTTAAAAAAAATCCAAATTCTCTAAAAGTTTAAAACTTATTTTATTGCTGTTAGCATGACATATAAAGTCAAAACTGGAGGATTGTAAATTCTAATCACAAAGAATTAGACTACTTTCTACTTTTTAAGAAAAAATTTTAAAGTTGGATTTTACTAGCCTAAATACACATTCTATAGCTCATTTTTTTTGTTGGTATCAGATAAATACTTAATTGTTCAAGAATAATTTGCTGTGATGTGGACCACAATGTCACTTATAACACATTTTAGGACAGTTGGTGAAACATTTTTTTGAGAATTTTCTTTTAAAAGTCACAACCAGTGGCGGCTAGGTGGCGTAGTGGATAAAGCACTGGCCCTGGAGTCAGGAGTACCTGGGTTCAAATCCGGTCTCAGACACCTGGCTGTGTGGCTTTGGGCAAGCCACTTAACCCCATTTGCCTTGCAAAAACCTAAAAAAAAAAATGAAAAGTCACAACCAGAACCCAAATGAAGCATGTTTTCTTTTCTTTTTTTTTTTTTTGGACATGGTTACTATGGGAATTTGTTGTGCATGACTATACATATTTGTAATGGGTTTTGTTTTTCTTGTCTTTTCAATATGTGAGGGAGAAGGATGGAGAAGAATTGGAACCGAAAACAATAAAATTTAAAAATAAAAGCCATAAGAGTGAATTAAAGTTTTAAAAATATTTGTATTCATTAAAGATTCTTCAAATTGTACAAGCTTGCATCTGATGACAATAGTTTCTCAATCAAAATCCTTGAGTCCTCTGTAGCCCTTGTCACCATCATTCAGCCTCTTCTGGCTAGCCTGAGTTTTCTGGACACTGCTTTTCTTGGTTCTCCTACCTGCTGACCACTCCCCACCTGTACTCTGAGTGTACCTTCCAAGGATCTGCCTTGAGATCTCTTCTTTCCATGTGCCATTCTCATCGATGATCTCTCCATTCCCTACCTGCTACGTGGCTTTTGGATTTCTTTGGATTTTTTCATCATACCTTCCTTCCCCAAGAAAAACATCAATGAGAGGGAAATTCCATTTTCCTGCAAGTTGAGTCTGCCTGGTTCCCTCACCTTCTCAGCGCTCCCCTTCACCCAGAGGTGGGGCCAGGAGCTCTGCAGCATCCTTCTAAGAAAGGAGCCCCAGAGGCTTCTTCCTGTATCCTGTTACCACCCTGTTTGGGGACTTCTCCATCTCACCCTCTGCTCTGGGCATCTCCACCTCCCTCCTACACCCCACCCCGCCACACACACACCTTGCTTTTCAGCTTTCTTCTGTGTTGTTTTTCTCCATTACAATATCAGCTCCCAGGGCGGCTAGGTGGCATAGTGGATAAAGCACTGGCCCTGAGTCAGGAGTACCTGGGTTCAAATCTGGTCTCAGACACTTAATAATTACCTAGCTGTGGGGCCTTGGGCAAGTCACTTAACCCCGTTTGCCTTGCAAAAACCTTAAAAAAAAAAAGAATATCAGCTCCTTGAGGGCAGGGATTGTGATTTTTACTTTTCACTTGTGTTTGTATCTTCTCTGGCATTCCACCCAGGCCCTAGCACTCAGTAGGCCTTAATAAATGGATTCAGGATTGCTGTCAGCTCTCGTGTCTAGCCCCGTTGGTCCAATCCAATCATGACACCAAATTCAAGTCCTTCAAACAAATCCATCCTCACTGCCACCTGCAGGTTCAGTAAAGTTTGGCCTCTGTTGGATCCTGGCAGGCAGGAGCTCAGGAAGTTTTTTTTTTGTTTGTTTTTTTAGGTTTTTGAAAGGCAAACGGGGTTAAGTGACTTGCCCAAGGCCCCACAGCTAGGTAATTATTAAGTGTCTGAGATCGGATTTGAACCCAGGTATTCCTGACTCCAGGGCCGGTGCTTTATCCACTGCTGTCACCTAGCTGCACCTCAGGAATTTTTAAATGTTCTTCCTGGTTACTCTGCAACTTCTTTATTCAGAGACACCAGGGGAATGCTGAGGAGGCTTGGAGAGATTTATGTTTTTATTGTACAGCCTTGATGGCTGCAGGGTCAAGCCCACACATCAGTCTAACTGCATAGCCCAAGTCTGTCTATCGGTTCCCCAAGTTCCTAGGCCGTCTCTACTCTGCTCCACGTCTGTCTACACGGTCTATGGTCCACTAACCTGGACATTTTATAGGGGCATTCAACCAAGTCGATATCATGTCAGTTATGAGACCTGATTTAAGACAATACTCACTTTTCAGAACACATGAAATCTAGTCTCATACTGTACAACAAATAAAATGACTAAAAATGAAGACATTTTAATCTGAATCTTATCTTCTACTGTGTCAGACCAAATTTGCAGCTGACTTTCCCACTAAGCTGCATCACTGACTTGGCACACTTAGGTTTAGAGCACAAAGGACTCGCACTATGCTTTGGGGGCATGAATACAACACAGAACTTGAATTTTAAAGGTAACAAAAATAGGCAAAGAATGCATTAGGTCTCTTCACAATAGAACAAGACCAGTGAAGCACCTACCATCAGCTGCAAGGGTGTAAAGTGAGGGGGTGCTGTGCACTCATTAACCTCACTTTCTCCTCTGAACCACTTGGCCAGAGACCAAAGATATATTGGGACGACTGAAGGTGGCATAGCTGCAGTGGGAGACCTTGACCATTTTAAGCTGAGGTCTTTAACAGGTCTCAGTTTGACTGAGACAACACTCCATCAGTGAGTGATTAAGGCGAGGTACAAAAAGAAATGGGGCAAGGAATGGACAATTTTATCTAGTCCAAAAAAAATCAATTTGAGAGGGAAAGACTTCTCAGAATTTCTAGCCAAAATAGAAACAATCGCTGTTTACATTTACTCTATGCCAGTCAGGGTCCAAATAATGACCAAGTTGGGTTTTGCCTAAGACTTAGTGTTGGTCAGTCAATGAAAGCCAGAATGATTTGGGTTCAAGGCAGCTAACTAGTAAACCCCAAGATATCTTGTGAGGTTTCAGCAATTAAAATTTACATTCCTTTGGGCAGGAACACTAGAAGGTAATGGGGTGATATCCTGTATGGACAAAGGGAAGAGGAAGAGAGGAAGGAAGGAAGGAAGGAAGGAAGGAAGGAAGGGATGGAAGGAAAGAAGGAAGAGGTATTGGTGTCTGGTGGAGCAAGTAACAATTGCTAACATTTAGATAACAGTTTAGTGGCAGCTAGGTGGCCTGGAATTAGACAAACTGGCAGTGTGATCCTGGACAAGTCACTTAACCCTATTTGCCTCAGTTTCCTCATCTGGAAAATGAAATGGTAAACCACTTTGGTATCTTGGCCAGAAAACAGTACAAAAATGTGTCCATTTCCAGAAAGGAAAATGTGAAGTGACTTAATCATATTCAGTTAGAAACTAATGAGGATTTGATCTCAGATTTCTCCAAACCCAACACTTTCTATCATAGCATAGTGTCTTTTATAATCACTTTGTAAGGTGAATATCTATTTACCTCTTTTAAAAGTCTGGACTTTTTGGATAGAGCACTGGCCCTGGAGTCAGGAGTGACCTTGGGCAAGTCATTTTAACCTCACTGCCTTGTTAAAAACAACAAAAATAAAAGCAAAAAAGATTGGACTTTTATATATCAAATTCTCTGAGGGCTTTAGACTCCACTATACTAAGACACAAACTAATTATATTACAAATAGGCATTTGAACAGGCAGCAGCTCCCTCATTAGACTGGTTAATGTTATTGATATTAAGCATTTTGAAAGCTCACTAATTCACAGAAAATGTGCCCTGCAAAGCTGAGGACCTGGGTTCAATTTCTAATTCTAGTTTTGCCACCTACTCCCTGGGTCACCCTGGGCAAGTCACTTCACACTTCTTTGGGCCTCAGTTTCTTTATTGTCTAGAGTCTCAGACTAGAAGTCCTGTAGGTTCCTGCTAGTTTTAAATCCACATTCCAGAAGTCATGAGGTAAAGCAGGGCTAATCTCTTTTTTACAAAAGCTCCTGGTCACCATGTAAATTAACGGGAGAGTTGAATTTAGAATTTAAAGTAAATGGCATTATCTCATCATATAAATTTACCTCGACTGCTAAAGGCTAGGTTCAGATAGGGGACGAAGGAGATAGTCGTGAAACTTGGAGTTGTGAAGCCTCCCAAGTTCAATCTGACTTCTTAGCTTGAGACCCTGGACAAGTCACTTTACCCTGTCTGCCTATGTTTCTTCATCTGTAAAATGAGCTGGATAGGAAATGGCAAAGCACCCCAGTGTCTCTGCCAAGAAAACTCCAAAGGGATCACGAAGGGTCAGACACAACTGCATAAGAACAGTCACAATCAGCTGAACTAAAATGAAGGCTATGAAGTAGAGGGTATAAGGTTCTGTGCTAGATGCAGGGGACATGGAGATTAAGATGCAGCCCTACTACTTGAAACCTTGGAGGTGGCACTGAAAACGAAGGCACATTTTTAAGGGCCACAAGAAGGAAATGATCCTGTTCAGGATCTGAGACAATGCTCCTATGACTTCAGCACTTCGAGGGTTTACAGAACACAGAGGTCAAGTAGTCCGAGTCTCTTTCTTCGAGGATAAATTAAGGCCCAGAGAATAACTTGCTCCATCTCACACACCTGGAGATCCAATCTCCAAGGACTCTTTACCCTACTCTGACCCTATCTTTCATAGAAGTAGTGTGAAATGACATTGTAAAAGCAAACTGTAGCCCTGAAGATGAAATTAAGTTTTTGCAAATCTTAAATTTAAACAGATCTTATTTTTCTAGGCACATAAACTTCTTTAAACTGTTAAGACCCTGTAAAGAGCTGTAATGAGATTACTTATGGACCCTACGTCTAAGTACCCATGCTCCAAAGACACACTTAATATGAAGTTATCACAGACCTCTAAGAATAAAAATAATCCATTGATTTAAGAAACCTGCTTTCCTTAAATCTTTTTTTTGTATATCACAGACTCCTTTTGTCAGCCTAGTGAAGCCAATGTGTTTTTAAGTGAGTAAAATAAATATACTTTATTACAAAGGCACATTTTTTCCCCTAATCTAAACTGAAGGACTCCCTGAAATCTATTATTAGATCTTTGAGGGGTTCTTGAACCCCAGGTTGAAGTCCCCAGTTTTAAATGTTATCCAACTCACTTGTCCAAGGAAGAGGACTGAATCTCTGTCTACTGGTTAAATTGAGAAAAGTGACTGAAAAAATGGAATGGGATCAAAAGGGCCTAGAATTTATATCACTTTGCATGTTAACTGATTTGGTCCTCACAATAACTCTGAGGTAGGTACTATTATTAAGTCCATTTGATAAATGAAGAAAGAGATGAAGCGACTTGTTCAGGGCGGCAGAGCTACTCTGTGAGGCAGCAGTCAGACTTGGGTCTTGCTGACCCTAGCTGTCCTGTGCCCCACCTCCTGCTGCCTTCTGGCAATGCATAGGTTTGGCACAGTCAGTCATACCTCCTTCCAAGCTTAAAGAGCCTATGTTCTTTTTTTAATATAAATATTTTGTTTTCCAATTACATACAATAGTAGTTTTGACCTATCATTTCTTGGTTAGGTTTTTTAATTTTACACGTTTGCACCCCCCCCCCCCCAAGTGTCTATAGTCTTAACCAGGGCCCTGCCAGAAGCAGCCAGTTTTAGTTCAAAGTCTTCAAAATCATCCATGAAGAAGCTGGCTCTCACAAGCTACTGGCACAAGACAATGGGAGCTGCCCTGGCTTTCTTCTTCCCTCTTATTTTTCAAGTCTCTTGCACTTCTCTCTCCTCCCTCCCTTTCCCCCCATTTCCTTTTATCTCATTTTTCTTCCTTTCTCTTTCTCATCTGCTTAGTCAAACTTAGATCTTATCCCCATTGCCTTCTTAAACAATACAATCAGCCAACACAATTTCACAGTCTCTGACCCTAAACAAAATCTGATGGGAAGATGGGGGAGAGGCAGGGTAAAGAATCATCCTTTCCCTTCTCCACCAAATAAGATTAGTTATGATCGAGAAAATATTGCTATCTCTAAGTAGTTCACAGGTGGAAACCCAGAATACTGCCACGGCTGACTATTTCATCTTAAAGAGGCAACACACAACACAAAGATTTTCGTTGAATTCTAATTTTGGTTGAAAATTCTTAATTCTTGAAATTACTCAGAGCTGAACTGTAAAGATAACCTATGAGGTATTATTCTATTAGACATTTTGTTCTGTAAATCAATACGCAAGTCACAGTTGGACAGTTATAGTAGTCACTGAACAAAAAGGAACAAGCACTAAATAGCATTAAAGAAATTTATTAAGGTAAACACTATTTTTTTTAACAAGGTACTCATGCTAGAAAAAGCATAAATGATACATGTAAACAACTGTTTACCAAATACTTCTTTTTTTTCTTGTAAAGGTGCAAATGATTTTTGAATGTAAACACAAGAATTGCCAACCACTTTTGTTGGGGAAAAAAAGGATGGTCATTCACTTTTGTTGTCATTATGGAAATCTTATTCCAAGACTTTCATATCAAGCACATGAATAAGGAAACAAGAAAAAACCCAGAAGAAATGAGGGTCTTTAATCATTGCTTTTCCTTTTCAGTAACCTTACATGCTTAGCTCTTCACCACTAAGGATGAAGACAACGGAGTGTAGCTTTACACAACAAACAAAATATTGTTAGTCAGACGCCTCAACTGGTTTTCTCTCACTAACATGTACTTTGTTACACAAACTGCAGAATTCATCTCTTCGCAGGCAGCATTCACTGAAGGGGAGACACCGACTCTCCCTGCTGGTCCATGGAAGCAGTAAGGAAATAGAAAAAGCAAAGTTGCTTCGGTCTGCAATGCTTTTGAGCAAGAACTCTTGCAGAGTTGCAGATGATTCTGCAGGGTTCTCCAGGCAGTATGGGAGGGTACCCTACTGGCTTTTTAGAGGCACTGAGCAGAGCTCTAGTTCTAGCAGAAAACCTAGGAGGAACATTGTTTTAAAAAGACTGTAATAAAAACAGTCAATGAACAAGTTCACATAGGAAAACAAGAATCAAGTTGTCACTGAAGAAAATTGCAGCATTTGAGAGTCTAGACTTTGTTTATTGACTTTAACATTCCTTTTTGACTTCTAGTGTTTAAAAATGAGATAAGAGTTCTATTTTTTTAAAGACTTTCTAGTCATGTGAAATTTTAGATAAGTAAGAAGGATGACTACTTAATGTATTTCAGATAACTATTTTTTTCAATTAGTAATCCTTAGGAGCTGATCTATCACATAATTTTGAATTGAAATATTCAGAAAAAAATAGGCTATATGTAGTCTTATCCTCCAAATGAGCATTTTTCAAAGTTAATCACTTTAAAACAATGATTTTGGGTTTTATTGTTTATCTTTTTTCATCCTTTTTTGGTGATAAGTACAAAGAAAACTATGTAACAGATGAAAACAAAAATAAATATTCTTCTGCACATTGTCAAAAACTTTTGTGCAAAAGTGGCATCTTGTAGGTCAAGTAGTTTTCTTCTGAAGCTTTCTGTAAATAAGGCAAAAGCAATGTTTTCAGTATCATTTTTCCACTTTTGCCCATTCCACACTAGTTTCCACTATCGTGGGAAACATTTCATTTCATCTTGGAAGAGGCAACTTGTTCCCTTTGCCAGACTCCCAATGCACCTTTTGGTTCTGGAGTGTTGCTTAAGCTGGAGTGCTCTGAAGGTTTTTTTTGCTCAAAAAGCATATAGTTATTTGAAAAATTAAAACTTAAGCGAAGCTTCAACGTGTTGGGAAGAGTCCAGCCAATGTAGTTTCCAATAGCTGCTCTTTCAGAAAAAAATCACTGGATTTATATTTCCACATTGAGGCACCGGCAAAGAATAAAATTTGTTCTGTTTTCAAGAACCTCATACAGCTCCAAAGTCAATGAGTCTTTCCACTAGACACAGGCATAAATGTGAATGAGAACCATGAGGCTTCCTCACAGACGCTTACCATATGTGAGATTCACAATGTGTCATTTTAATCACACCTACACCACCCCCTAGCCGACGATAATTCATACCACCATATAACCTGCAAAAAAAAGGAAATAGGGTCAGAGTTTCTAATAGTTCAATATCTGTTCACAAACCAGGCACGTAAAAAAAGCACAAGATAACAAATTAAGTCAAAAATGTTTTCTGAGCATATAAGTTTCTCTGGTGTGACGTATCCATCAAAAATGAAAAAAAATATGGCAAAGTATAACTTTGGGGTTTTTCCTACTCAAATTTCATTTCAAAAATTATTAGTCCATCCCTGAGTCATTAAGCCTTAATCAAAATTGTCTGTCATACAATAGCTACCCTTTTGGGCAATGAGGGATATAAAACCCAAAATGAAACAGAACAAAAACTTCTCTGATTAAAACAACAACAAGAACAACCTAAGCCCAAGATGGGCAATCGTTCTTTGCTGGGAGTTCGTGACAGAATCTGATTCCTGTGCTACGACATGGTGATCAAACAACTAACAGTATCCTAGGCTACCCTGCAAGATGCACATCCAGAAGACCAAATGTGACAGTGATTCTGTTGAGGTCATGTGTTCCAGAGAACTCATTCATAGGACATCAAAAGGGGAGAGAGTCCAAATGGGGGCAGTGAGGAGGCAAGGGCCTCGAGGTCCCACTGTGGATAGACCAACTCAAGAAACTGGAGCATGGAGGAGAGAAGACTCCAGGGAACATGAATTTGTGACATTCCATGTTGAATGGAAGTGGTATTAAAAGTGTGATCAGAAACAGGGTTAAAGGGTGGAAACTGCAGGGGATGAGATCAAGGAGCTGCTTCCCCAGGATCCTCAAAGGGAGGCTGGGTGACTGTGCCTGCTTAGAAGGGGCTGCAGTGGGGGTCCCAGAGGGGGACCATCTCAGCTTGAGGGAATCTGTGATCCTCCCCACCTCTAAGTTCTGTGACAGACTAAATCATCATTACCCATTTCAATCTGCTGGCCATCCAGCTCTTCAGCCTAAGGGGGAGAGGATCAAGGAATCATATTTTAGGACTATTGGATTAAAAGTAAAAAGGCTCAATGGTTCCACAAAGCACGCAATTTTTCAAGTATACCAAATTCCAAGCAGATATTTTCTTTCTTAATCTGAAACATTATGAGGTACTCTTGGATACAGAGTAGAAAGACTGAACCCAGAAACATAACGTTATTCAGGAAGAACCTCTCAAGAGTTAAGCAGAGCAGTTAACTTTAGGAGCAAAAAGCTTTCTTTCTTTCAGTATTCTTCCTTCTCCTTATTCTCTTCAACCAGATCTTCTCTAACTCTCTAGTCCACATAGTACCTGGCACATAGAAGACATTCAATAAATCTGCTGAAGGAATGAGTAAATAAATTCATGCCTCTTTAAATGATCGGACCAAGGATTCCTCTTGCTGATAAAAACCCAAAATAATCTACTGGGGGAAAGGTCTAAATCAGCAGTTTTTATATGAGTTCAATATAGTGACTATTTTTTTCTTATAGGAATTACAGCATCTGGTAATACCTGCTTATAGGCTTTAATAATAATTTTTTGCACATCACAGTTCAGTAAGCAGGCTAAATTAAACCAAATTCCCATCACACAAGCACACTTTGGGAGTTCTTCCCAAAACAGGTTAGCACAAGGTTCAAATAATCAAAGTCCTATTCAATATAAGTGAACTCTAAAAAAAAAATTATTAAAAAATTCATGTTAGTCCAATGCATATGATACTATTTTCTTTCTTCTTGATCTGACATTTCTAAGAAATAAATCTCCTACAAGGATGATAATTATTTTAAAACTATCTGCCAATTAATAGCATATACAAGCAACCAGTCTAAAGCAGATTCAGTTGAAAAGAGTGGTATTTTCCAGAAATAATTCTCCAAATTTGTTTAGTTTATAAGTAATAGAGGCAAAATACTAAAGTATAATGGCTAGGTGATATGTAAGTTTTTCTTAAGCATTACATTCTATAATGTACTGATGTCCAATCTTTCTGGTACAGAAAGGACAGAGTCTAAAAACAGATGGATCCAATCAATCGTTTGCAAGAAGTGTTTCTATAGAAGTGAATACAGATCTCTTTAGGGATTATGATGTTTGTAATAAGTATTTGCAAAAATCAGATAGGTACTCAGATGCTCCTAAAGTATTTCACAAATTTAACTTAGGGGGAAACAGTTCAGTATGACAGAAAGAGCATTTGTCTAGGAGTGATTCGAATATTGGCTCTGACACTTATTAGACATATCAACTTAGGCAAGTCACTTCGCCTAAGTCTCAGTTTTTTAATCTATAAAATGTGATGGTAAGACTTGCACTGACCTCATGGGTTGAAAGTGCTTTAGAAACATTCAGGGGCTGTTTTTTTTTTTAAACTCCTACTGAAACTCAACTGTCCATAATATCATGGAATTAAAAGTAGAATCAATGGAAAAATCTGATTGACTTCCCAAATAGTTCTTATTCAACATTTCCCTCTAAAAACTTAAAACTCATAATGAAAAAAATTCCTTACAATAAGGGACAGCAAGTCATTTATGCTTGTGACTTCAGTTCTCCAACTATTAAAAAAAAGAGTACTAGATATATATATTCTTTAAGAACACCACTTGTGGAATCATGAGAAGTTATAAGCTGATCTGATTTCATATGTAAAACTTGTAGGAAATCTTTGGCAAAATGGCATCATATAGATTCAAGGCAACATTAATATTGCATTGAACAACTTTGAATTATCCAAATTAGTTCTTTCTTTGACTAGAATTATATTGCAAAGAAGCAAATACCTGAAGAAGCAATGTCAAGTTCTTAATTTACTCTCTCAAAAATTCTTCTACCAGGGGGAGGGGGGGAGGATCTATAAGGTAAAAAAATGACTGCCCTAAATAATATAAAGATATAAAAAATTTTAAAGTTGAATTAAGTACCAAAGATTAAAACTAGATCACTGAATAATTTCAACAGAGGTTCAAGTCAAATGAAATGCTATGTTTCTAGTCTTTTCCAACGAATTCCAAAAGGAACAAGTTATTGATTCAATTATCTAAGATTATTCCAGATCACATGTTATCTCATGTTCATAGAAAGGCCAAGTTTGCTGCGAATGAAAGAGATGATTTTTCAGTTTAGCTTAAAGATTACCTCCATGTGTTAGCATCAGGATCAAAGACTTCAATTGTCTTCAAATATGTTGTACCATCAAAACCTCCTACTGCCATAAGTTGTCCATTCACTACTGCAAGGCCAACCTTTAGGGCAAAAACATGAAAGTTATTAGAGACAGAAAGCCACAGCAAACTTTAGATTGGTCTTCCTAATTAGATTGATGACTTTATTTTAAAAAAACCACTCTTTGAACTTTAATGATAAAATGAGATAATAATAAAAAAGGTGCTTTGAAAGTCTTCAGAGTTACATGATATCAGCTATTATATTTATTATTATTAATTAATGTTCAACAAGAGACAGCAGTGGAATATGGGCTGACCTCTAGATCAGAAAGCCTTGGCTTCAAGTCTTGCTTCTGATATATATACTCTATGTGACCATTGTTATTTTATTTTATTATTTTTTTTTAGGTTTTTTGGAAGGCAAATGGGGTTAAGTGGCTTGCCCAAGGCCACACAACTAGTTAATTATTAAGTGTCTGAGACTGGATTTGAACCCAGGTACTCCTGACTCCAGGGCTGGTGCATTATCCACTGAGCCACCTAGCCACCCCATGTGACCATTGTTAAATCATTTAATCTTACCATCATGCAATGAGGACTTTCTTTATTTGGAGTTCCCTCTACACTGATGAAATCACAGGCTTGGACCAAAAACTACTGTTCAAATTCATTTTAATCCCTCTATCTACATGTAGTCATTTTCAGTTAAAATATATAAATAGAAAAGGAAATGGATAAATCTATAAATCTATCATTAAATGACCAAATTTATAAAATTAAGACACTTGTCAGTCTCCTCACTAGTCTTGCTGTCTCCATTCTCTCTCCTAGTCAATTCATCCTCCAAGCAACCAAGGTGATTTTCCCAAAGGGTCTGATCATGCCACTTCCCTAATCCTCTATTGTTCCTCTGACCCTCTGTTTTATATAAATCCCCTTACAACCTGGTCCAAATCTGTAATATTTTTATGAAAACATTACTCCCCTTTCCACACTCTACAATTCAACTAAACTGGCCACTTTGCTAATCTTACACAGGACACCTCATTTTCTACCTCCCTGTTTCTCATCCCTTCAGCTACATCTCTTAAAATTCCTTCAAGATTCCACCTTCAGGGGCAGCTAGGTGGCACAGTGGATAAAGCACCGACCCTGGAGTCAGGAGTACCTGGGTTCAAATCCAGTCTCACCTAGCTGTGTGGCCTTGGGCAAGACACTTAATTCCATTGCCTTGCAAAAAAAAAAAAAGATTCAACCTTCAATATGAAGTCTTTCCTCCTCCCCAAACTACCTTGTTATTGTTTTGAATATATTCTGTGCATTCACGCATTACCACACACACTGCCTCCCCACCCCCCGGCTGCCATACAGTATCCCCCCAGGAGAATAGGAGCTCTTTAGGTAAGGCACATGGAACACAGCAGGTGCTTAAGAAATGGTTTTTGATTAAGTGGTAGGATGGGCAGTAGGGAGATGCTTCTACCTCACTAACACTCAGACTTGCAGTTGTTGCAGACACACTTTCACACACACTCCTCCTCCACCACACCAGAGGGCAGTGATAGAGCATGACAGCCAAAAGGACACAAGACCTGAACTCAAATAGGACCTCCTATACTTACTAGCTCTATGACATTTTTTTGTGTGTGGAGGAGTTCTGCAACTCTTATATGCTCTCTGCCTTTATTTTCTCAATTGTAAAATGGGGATAATAATACAGTACTGGCCCCAGAGGATTGTTGTGAGGATTAAATGGGATAATATTTATCAAGTGCCTAGTACAGTGTCTAGCATATCACAGAAACATAAATGCTCAGTCCCTTCCTCTTCTGAGAAGTAAGTCTGGGATTTAAAAATGTATTAAAAAGACACTAGAATGAATACCTCCTGTGCTTGGACTTGTAGCTTTGTCTAGGGCTGTTTCTCATTCAACAAGGGTCCAAGTCACCATGATCTGGACCTCCCCTCACTCACGGAGATGGGCAGTGTCTTGGACTACCTTTTGGTAGCTAAGTCATGGGGGTAAAGAGTAGTTTTGTTACTATAGTTGCAGATAGGACAAGAGGAAGAAGTAGTTGAATTTAATTTACAGAGTGGGAAAAGATAAAAAACATTAAACATCAAAATTTTCTGATAAGACTCAATACTTGAAATTTTAGCTGATAACAAAGTACACAAAAGCTTCCTTTTTTAACATGGATACACTAAAAAAGGGGTTTCCCTCTATATAGAAGAGGCAGACTTATAAATAAAACCTGCAAAAATGAAATAATTAGGTTAACAACAGTCCATCCACCTCTATTCAACAGCAATATGCTTCCTGTACTTACTCCGCTCCGGCGGGATGTCATGGCCACCACCGGAGACCACTGATTGGTTCTCGGGTTGTATCTCTCGGCGCTGCTGAGCTCAGTGGTGTCATCTCTGCCTCCTACTGCATAGATCATGTCCTGATACACTGCGCAGCCCAGGTGTTTCCGACGGGTCCCCATAGGGGCTATTGTGTGCCAGCGGTTTTCCTGAGGGTTGTAGCGCTCCACTGCAGGGAAATAAGATTAATTAAGAGATTCTTATAATATTTCCACATCTTCAGTATATGTTATAGTTTTAAATAATGGTAATTCTTAAGAGGAAGCCTAGATAGTAGCTTTCTTCCATGTCACTTAAATACACATGTATTTATCCATCTGAGTGATCTACTTTAGGTTAATTCTAACATCTATTCTCCATTATAATATTTAAATGTTCCAATCATCTCTGATAAGTATTCTTACTCTCCGTGGCAGAAAGATAAACAGAAAATAGTAAAAGGTTTATGCAAAAATGTTTGCCAAGGGGTGGCTAGGTGGCGTAGTGGATAAAGCACCGGCCCTGGAGTCAGGAGTACCTGGGTTCAAATCCAATCTCAGACACTTAATAATTACCTAGCTGTGTGGCCTTGGGCAAGCCACTTAACCCCATTTGCCTTGCAAAAAAAAAATGTTTGCCAAGTCCAGGACTGGTAATGATTAAAATTACTATTTCCTACCAACAGTGGGAAACCTGGACAACTCGTTTAACCTCTGTCTTCCTCAGTTTCCTCATCTGTAAAATGGAGATAATACACACAGCTGCCTCCCCAGGGCTGTTGGGAGAATCAAATGTAAAGTGCTTGGCACAGTAACTGTGTTACCTGTAAGCTTCTGCTCCTATCGTTAGTGTCTGGTGCACTGGGGACATTGTCATCTGGTTTAGGGAAGCAAGGATTAACCTGTATTCAGAGGAGATGTGCCATCAGAGCCTCCGACAGCATATAAAAATCCTCCCAACACAGCCACGGCCACTCCTAGCCTCCTGGTGCTCATGGAAGCTACTCGCGTCCACTTATTCTCCTTTGGGTCATATCTGCAGTAAGAAAATATAAAGCCCAGGGACAAATTCTGATTAAAAGGAAACTTTTTTTGCAGGACCTATATTACAAAGATCCTTAAAGATTTATTTTTGTTTATTATCAAGTACAGCAAAACTATTAATATTTTTTATTAAAGATATTATTTGAGTTTTATAATTTTTCTCCCAATCTTACTCCCCCCCCCCCCCCCGCCGAAGGCAATCTGTCAGTCTTTACTTTGTTTCCATGTTGTACATTGATCCAAATTGAGTGTGATGAGAGACAAATAATATCCTTCAAGAAGAAACAAAGTATAAGAGATAACAAGATCAGACAATAAGATATCTGTTTTTTCCCCTAAATTAAAGGGAATAGTCCTTGAACTTTGTTCAAACTCCATGGCTCTTTATCTGGATACAGACAGTATTCTCCTTTGCAAACAGCCCAAAATTGTTCCCGATTGTTGCACTGATGGAATGAGTGAGTCCATCAAAGTTGATCATCGCCCCCATGTTGCTGTTAGGGTGTACAGTATTTTTCTGGTTCTGCTCATCTCACTCAGCATCAGTTCATGCAAATCCCTCCAGGCTTCCCTGAATTCCTATTCCTCCTGGTTTCTAATAGAACAATAGTGTTCCATGACATGCATATACCACAGTTTGCTAAGCCATTCCCCAATTGAAGGACATTTATTTGATTTCCAATTCTTTACCACCACAAACAGGGCTGCTATAAATATTTTTGTACAAGTGATGTTTTTACCCTTTTTTATCATCTCTTCAGGGTATAGAACCAGTAGTGGTATTGCTGGGTCAGAAACTATTAATATTTTAATTAGCTGTTGGGAAAAAATCCGGTGGTTTATACCACAGTCAGAATGACTGGGTAAGAAGAAAATGGTGAAAATTCAGTTAACCTGCTAACTTGTATTGAGCACTGAGACAGTGGATAGAGCCCCAGTCCTGGAGACAAGAAGTCCCAAGTTCAAATCTGGTCTCAGACACTTCCTAGCCATGTGACCCTGGGCAAGTCACTTAACTCTGCATCAGTTTCCTCATCCGAAAAATAATATGAAGGAGAAATTGTAAACACTCTAGTATCTTTGCCAAGAAAGTCCCATATGGAGTCATAAAGACACAACTGAAATGCCTGAACAGGGTGGCTAGGTGGCTAGGTTTATGCAAAAATGTTTGCCAAGGGGTGGCTAGGTGGCGTAGTGGATAAAGCACTGGCCCTGGAGTCAGGAGTACCTGGGTTCAAATCCGGTCTAAGACACTTAATAATTACCTAGCTGTGTGGCCTTGGGAAAGCCACTTAACCCTATTTGCCTTGCAAAAACCTAAAAAAATAAAAAATAAGAAAAGAAATGACTGAACAAAGACAAAAAAAGACAACTGTATATAAGGCAAAGTCAGTCAGTCTATCTGTATCTTTTTTCTTATATACTTGCCAGTTGCATGATTATTCCTAATCTATGTGTGATACCTTCATTTAAAAAATCTCTACATTGTCTTTCCATTCAAAATGTGAGATCCCTTGACCAGCTGTGAAGGATTTACCTTTTCTCAGCAATGCTGTGATCCAAGAGAACTCAGAAAGATTTATAATAAAGAAGACTATCCATCTGAAAGACAGAGTAGATAGTGGCTGAATACAGCTGAAGCATATTTTTTTAAACTCTTTTTCTTGGGTTTCTTTTTTTGGGGGTGGAGGGTTATGTTTACTTTTACAACATGACTGTTGTGATAATGTTCTTCATGACTACACATCTTTAATCTAAATCAACTAACTTACTTTCTCAATTAGGGGGATTGGGGCGGGAAGAAGGGAGAGAATTCAGGCCTTTAGGCTTTAAAAATGAATGTTGAAACTTGTTTTTACAGGTAACCATGGAAAAATAAAATAATTTTTAAAAAGAATGTAATTCCTTGATTGTAGGAACTTGTTTTTTTTCCCTTGCCTGGCACACAGCAAGCATTTAATCAGTACTTGATTTAAAACCATTAAAAAAAAAAATTACCTCTCAACAATATTGAGACAAGAGACACCATCTTGTCCACCCACGGCATACAGATAACCTCCAAGAACAGCGACTCCCACACTGGTTCTGCAGGTGCTGGTTGGTGCTACATCGCTGCTCCACTGATTTGTTTTTGGATCATATCTGTGAAAAACAAAGCAATAGTTGAGCTGAGTTTACCCTGCATGTCTAAGAATCCTCAGAATTACAAATTCCTGTCAAGGGGAATACATGTATTTTTTCCTTTTCTATAGGATTATAATGTCTGAAATAATGTCCACTGGAAAATCCAGTTTTATTAATGATTTCTAGAAAACTAGTACAATTCAGAATCTACATTTAGAAACCTGGATAATAACAGATAACCTTTATACAGTATTTGAAGTTTGGCAGATGCTTTTATCTCATGGGATACATTGGATTATTGTGCTAGACTCAGAGATAGGAAGGCCTGAGTTCAAATTGTCTTTCAGACACTAGCTATGTGAATCTGGGGAAGTTATTTTATCTGTTAGCCTCAGATTCCACATGTGTAAAATGGAGATAATAAAAGCACCTATCTAACAGGGTTGTTATGAGGATCAAATAAATGAACACATATGAAATAATGCAAATCTTAAAATATTACAAATACCAGCTATCATTTGGAAAGGCCAAGAATTATTACAGTCTATAGACGTGGATGGAAAAGTAAATGATGATAATCAAAGGAATTTGTTTAACGATGTGAATCTAAAACTAAATTCTTGGGAACTGATTAGTTATTGGGAAGCAAGGGCTTATAGGAGAATTAATGTCAAAAATTACTCTAAGGTTTTAAGCATGAAGAACTAGCAAAAGAGTGATGGAGTTAAAAGAAGCAAGGAAGGCAAGAAGAGGTGTAGTCTAGGAAACAAGCTGACAATGTAGGTCTGAAGCTCCAGAGAGAGGGAGGAACTATACCATGTGACATATTCATAGAGTCAAATGGATGAAGACGACAAAGTTAAAGAGAGAATAAGACTGTTATTGGACTTTAGAGGAATGTCTGCAAGAAGATGGCAAGAGAAGGAAGAAGAGTCGGCAAGGAAGTAGATGGAATATATTTGGGAGTCCCTCAGATGTTTTTATAGCTTACATCAAATCATGGTATTATATAGGTTCCTAAAAAAGACCTATCACCACAAAGCTTTCCTAACTAGACACATGGGAAAAACAAAGTGGATGAAAAAAGCCAATTGTTCAGATTACAAAATGGAGTGGTACAGCCTGTCTACTTTGTACGACACAAAAGGACGAGTTGGGTTTAGAATGGAACATGAACAGAAACATATAATCACACAAATAAGGAATTTGTAATTCCTTGGAACTGCAAAGGAAAATCAGAAGGGCTGGTTCAAATCTCCCCTCCTTCCAGAGACCTGTAACTGTGGGGTAGCCAATAAGACTTCTATTAGCCTGAACCCTGTGGGAACTGGGGCACAATCTGAGGCTGTGGAAGCCACCAGGATTTACTGGAGCATTTATTTTTATTTTTGGAAGGCAAATGAGGTTAAGTGACTTGCCCAAGATTAGCAGAGATTACCAGCTAGGTAATTAAGTGTCTGAGGTAGGATTTGAACTTAGGTCCTCCTGAATCCAGGGCCGGTGCTCTGTCCACTGAACTACCTAGCCGTCACTGGAGTGTTTATTTCTTAATAACAAGATATATATATGAAATGGTGCTACCATTTTTTATTAGGTTGTGGTCTTTTTCTGTGTATTACTGACCACATTTTTGTGTGTTGTACCCCAACTTCATTTTCCCAATAAAACCCTTCAGTTTTGATCATGTGATGTACTTTTATTTTTCTCTAGGGTAAGATAGATTTCCTCACCCTATTAAGTGTGTATGTTATTTCCTCTCTGAGCCATTTCTGATGAGAATGAAGGCTCACTCATTTCTCCCTGCCTTCCCCCTTTCCACTCTTGAAAAAGCTTTTTCTTGACTCTTATATGAAATTTCTAAGCTTCTTCTTCATCTCCTTTTCCTTCCTCCCAGTACTTTCCTTTATCATCTATTGACTCCATCTTTTTACTATATTATACCATTATATTCCGCTCCTTCCTATGCCCTGTCCATATATGTTCTAACAGCTCTTATAAATGAGTAAGTTCATATGAGCTATCAACATCTTCTTCTCATGCAGGAATACAAACAGTTCAATATCATTAAGTTCCCCATAACCAGTCCTTCTCATTCACCCCTCTATGGTTCACCAGAGTCCTGTACTTGAAGATCAAACTTTCTGTTCAACTCTGGTTGTTTCAATAGGAAAGTTTGAAAGTCTCCTGTTTCATTGAAAATCCATCTTTTCCCCTGAAGAGGGCATTCAAGTTATCACTAGGATAAAACATTATGATCAAGTAGGACTTATTCCAGGAATGCAGGGTTGGTTCAATATTAGGAAAACTGTTAGTATACTCAATTATATCAACAACAAAGCTATCAGAAATCATATGATCATATCAATAGATGCTGAAAAAGCTTTTAGCTGACAAAATACAGCATCCATTCCTATTAAAAACACTAGAGAGTGTAGGAATAAATGGACTGTCCCTTAAAATAATTAGCAGTATCTATCTGAAACCATCAACAAGCATTATATTCAATGGGGAGAGGCTAGAGGCATTCCCAATAAGATCAGGGGTGAAACAAGGGTGCCTATTATCACCACTACTATTCAATATTGTATTAGAAATGTTAGTGTCAGCAATTAAAGAAAAAGAAATTGAAGGAATTAGAATTGGGAAGGAAGAGACAAAACTCTCACTCTTTGCAGATGACATGATGGTCTACCTAGAAAATCCCAAGAAATCATCCAAAAAACTATTGGAAACAATTAGCAATTTTAGCAAAGTTGCAGGTTATAAAATAAACCCTCATAAATCCTCAACTTTTCTATATATGTCTAGCAAGATACAGCAGGAAGAGCTAGAAAGAGAAATCCCATTCAAAGTAACCTCAGACAATATAAAATACTTGGGAGTCTATTTGCCAAGACAGACTCAGAATCTTTTTGAAAATAATTATAACACACTTCTCACACAAATTAAATCAGAGTTAAATAACTGGGCAAATATCAACTGCTCATGGATAAGGTAGAGCTAATATAAAAATGACAATTCTACCAAAACTAAACTATCTGTGTAGTGCCCTACCAATCAAAATTCCAAAAAATTACTTTAATGAGTTAGAAAAAATTGTAAGTAAATTCATATAGAGAAATAAAAAGTCAAGAATTGCTAGGAGCTTAATGAAAAAAGTACAAAAGAAGGTGGCTTAGCCCCACCTCATCTAAAATTATATTATAAAGCATCAGTCATCAAAACTGTTTGGTATTGGCTAAGAAATAGAGTGGTAGAACAGTGGAATAGACTAGGTGTAAAAGCAGGAGATGATTATAGTAATCCACTGTTTGATAAACCCAAAGAGTCTAGCCATTGGGATAAAAACTCCCTCTTTGATAAAAACTGCTGGGATAATTGGAAGTTAGTATGGAAGAAACTTAGATTAGACCAACACCTCACACCCTTTACCAAGATAAGATCCAAATGGTTACAGGACTTAGACATAAAAAACAATACTATAAGCAAATTAGAAGATCAAGGACTAGTCTACCTGTCAGATCTATGGAAAGGGCAGAAGCTTATGACTAAGGAAGAGTTGGAGAACATCACTAAAAACCAATTAGATGATTTTGATTACATTAAATTAAAAAGCTTTTGCACAGATAAAACCACTGTAACCAAGATCAAAAGAAATGTAGTAAATTGGGAAACAATCTTTACAACTAATGATTCTGACAGAGGACTCATTTCTAAAATATGCAGAGAACTGAGTCATATTTTTAAAACAAAAAGCCATTCCCCAATTGATAAATGGTCAAAGGATATGCAAAGACAATTTACAGATGAGGAGATCCAAGCAATTCATAGCCAAATGAAAAAATGTTCTAAATCATTAATTATTAGAGAAATGCAAATTAAAGCTTCTCTGAGGTGCCACCTCACATCTCTCAGATTGGCCAATATGACCAGGAAGGATAATGATCATTGTTGGAAGGGTTGTGGGAAATCTGGGACACTATTACACTGTTGGTGGAGCTGTGAACTCATCCAACCCTTCTGGAGAGCTATTTGGAACTATGCCCAAAGGGCAACAAAAATGTGCATACCCTTTGACCCAGCAATACCACTACTGGGTCTATACCCTGAAGAGATGAGGAAAAAGGGTAAAAACATTACCTGAACAAAAATATTCATAGCAGCCCTGTTTGTGGTGGCAAAGAATTAGAAATCAAGTAAATGTCCTTCAACTGGGGAATGGCTTAGCAAACTATATGTATGTCATGGAACACTATTGTTCTATTAGAAACCAGGAAGGATGGGATTTCAGGGAAGCCTGGAGAGATTTGCATGAACTGATGCTGAGTGAGATGAGCAGAACCAGAAAAATACTGTATACCCTAACAGCAACATGGGAGTGATGATCAACCTTGAAGGACTCGCTCATTCCATCAGTGCAACAATTGGGAGCAATTTTGGGCTGTCTGCAAAGGAGAGTACCATCTGTATCCAGATAAGGAGCTGTGGAGTTTGAACAAAGTTCAAGGACTATTCCCTTCAATTTAGAAAAACACAGATATCTTATTGTCTGATCTTGTTACCTCTTAGACTTCTTGTATCTTCTCTAAGGATATGATTTCTCTCTCATCACACCCAATTTGGATCAAGGTACAACAGGGAAACAAAGTAAAGACTGACAGTGCTTTCCGTGGGGGAGTGGGAAATAAGATTGGGGGGAAATTGTAAAACTCAAATAATATCTTTAATAAAAATTTTTAAAAAAAGAAAAAAAAGAAAGAGGGCATTCAGTTTTGCTGGGTAGTTGATTCTCAGTTGTAAACCAAGATCTTTTGCCTTCCGGAATATCATATTCCAATCCCTATGAGTCCTTAATGCAGATGCTGCCAGATCCTGTGTAATCCTGACGATGGAGCCTCAGTAGTTGAATTGTTTGTTTCTGGAAGGTTTTAAAATTTTCTCTTTGATTTGGGAGTTTTGGAATTTGGCTATAATGTTCCTAGAAGTTTTTCTTTTGAGATCTCTTTCAGGAGGTGACCGGTGAATTCTCTTGATTTCTATTTTACCCTCACCTTCTAGGATCTCAGGGTTATTTTGCTGTATTATTTCTTGAAAAATGAAGTCTAGGCTCTTCTTCTGGTCGTGGCTTTCAGATAGTCCAATAATTTTAAATTATTTCTTCTGGATCTGTTTTTGAGGTTGGTTGTTTTTCCAAAGAGATATTTCACATTTTCTTCTAATTTTTGGCTTTTTTGGAAGAGTTTTATTTCTTCCTGATTTCTTGCAAAGTCATCAGCTTCCTTTAGTTCCATTCTGTATTTGAAGGAGTTATTTTCTACAGAGAGCTTTTTTACCTCCTTTTCCAGCTGGCCAATTCTGATTTTTAAGGTATTCTTCTCCTCATTTACCTTTTGTTTTGCTTTTTCCATTAGGCCTAAAATGGTTTTTAACGTATTATTTTCTTCAGTATTTTTCAGTATTTTTTTGTATTTCTTTCACCAAGCTTTTGATTTGGTTTTCATGATTTTTTCTACAATGCTCTCATTTCTCCTCCCAATTTTTCCTCCACCTCCCTTAATTGCTTTTCAAAGTCTTTTTTGATCACATCCATAGTCTGAGCCCATTTTCTATTTCTCTTGGAGGTTTTGAATACAAAAGCTTCAATTTTGTTATCATCTAAGTATGTATTTTGATCTTCTATGGGTCTAAAATAATTCTCTATGGTCTTTTGCTGTTGTTTGCTCATTTCCTCAGCCCAAGACTAATATACAGTAATTCCAAGGCTTTGGGTTTTTTTGGGGAGGGGCGTATACCCCCTCTGGGACCTTTATTCCTCCAAGGTTTATGCTATCTATCTAGCTTGTACTTTGATATGTAGATGACCCCCATACTTGCCTCTGCCCTGGGGCTATAAGGACAGATCCAGGTTGGTTATTTAGTATGGAAGTCCAAACTACAATATCTGAGTGTAGGCAAACAGCAGAGTCCTACCCCAGGAAGAGCAGAGAAGTCTTTGCAGACTTCCCTTACTGTCTCTGGGGGTGCAGGCTGCTTTCTCCCGATTCTTGCTGCAGATTCTGTGGCTGGTGCTCCTCACTCTACACTCATTCTGGTGGAGCAGAGTTCTCTCACTGCCCCTTCAAGCTGTTGCTGGTGATTTTGGGGCTAGGCTGTGGCAGCAGCTTTTTTTCCAACCCCCAGTCCTGGCGAAACACACCTTTCCTGCGGAACTTCTAATGTATCACTCGGTCTTTCTGTGGGTTCTGCCCCTCTAAATTTTGGCTAGAGAGATCCTTTGTTTTTTTTTTTTTTGGAGTTTGGGGGGAAGGAGTTCCCAGGAAATGCTGCCTTCACACTGCCATCTTGGCTTCACTCCTGGTCTTTGATAGTCTTAATAAAGTAGAAGTGAATTCATCTGCTAAGTATTTGTTTAGGGTTTGATTAGAATGGAAAAGTATGACATATTTATTGAAGGGAATAAAGAGAGCAAGGAAAGGCAGGACTATTTCAATTTTTCCCCCTGCATTTTTATTATGCCTACCATAGTGCTGTACACTCTGTAAAGATGTAATGAGTGCTGGTTGAATTGAAGTAGCAGTAGGAATTCAGGTGGAACCAATCAACATTGTTTCCTGATTTAATCCAGCATACTCTAGGTCCTTCAAGAATGAAAAGAAAATGAAGAGAAGATAGGGGTGACTGATAAAGGAGCAAAAGATTTTGATCATGGTAAGTAAAACCCAAAGAGGGCTGACAGACTTCATAGAAAGAACAAGGGGTAAAGGTCTGGAAGTTGCAACAAAAGCAAACCACTGTTTTAAGAGGAATGAGAGACTGTGATAGCATTTGCACACAAAGCTGTGGTCAGAAAGGGTAATTTTTCAGAGTTCAATATTTAGAAAGGGCTGTTCACAAAAACTTCTTGATTTTCTTTCTTGATTAGAAAAATGAAAACTAAAACAACTCTGGGTTACCACCTATCATATTGGCTAGGATGACTAAAAAGGAAAATGTCCAATATATGGCGAAGATGTGGGAAAAATGGGACATTGATCATGGGTGGTAGAGTTGTGAACTGATCTAATCTTTCTGGAGAGCAATCTGGAACTCTACCTAAAGGGCAATAACACTGCATCCCTTTGCTCCAGCAATGCCACGACTAGGTCTGTATCCTGAAGAGATCACGAAAAAGGGTAAAAATCCCACATATTCAGGAATATTCATGGCAGTCCTGTTTGTAGTGGAAATGGAGGGGATGCCCATCAATTGGGAAATAGCTGAACAGAGTGCGTTTATGAATGTGATGGAATACTACTGTTCTGTAAGAAATCATGAACCGGCAGATTTTAGAAAAACCCAGGAAAGACTTACATGAATTGATGCTGAGTAAAGTCAGCAGAACCAGATCTTTGTACACCTGAACAGCAATATTATTTGATGATCAATATGATAGACTTAGCTCTTCTCAGCAGTAAATGATCAAAGGTAATTCTAAAATACTTGTGATGGAAAATGACAGTCATTTCCAAAGAAAGAACTATGGAGTCTGAATCCAGGCTAAGCATATTATTTTCACTTTTTAAAATTTGTTGTATGTTTTTTCTTTCTCATGGTTTTTTGTTCTGATTCTTTTTATTCACAACATGACTGATATGGAATACATGTATAATATGGGGGAGGGGAGGAAGGGAGGGAGGAAGAAAAATGTGGAATTCAAAATCTTACAAGGGATGAATGCTGAAAATTATCTTTGCATATAATTGGAAAAAAAACTCAGTGATTTTTTTTTAATGATAGGAATAATGTTAAAGCAGGAACGGTTACATCTACTGCCTAAATTCACATAGAAATTGAAAGTTTTCTGACCAATATGTGCAACCAGCAACAAAGCAGAGCAGTGAATAAAACACTTGACAAGGCATCAGGAAGACCTGGATTCAAATGTGACCTAACCTTCAGAAGCTAAACACCTTGAACAAATCATTTCCCCTCTGCTGCCTCAGCCCTTCCCTCACAAAGGTGGTGAGGGCTCAGAGATAATGACTATAAATGCTTCTGCAAGTGCCATAAAAATGTTAATCATTTTTATTATTAACGGGGGGGGGGGGGGAAGCCATTGCTTTCACTTACCTCTCAACACTGTTGAGGTAAGAGGATCCATCATGGCCTCCTACTGCATAGAGAAGGTCATCAAGAACGCTGACCCCAACTCCACAGCGCCGTTTGCTCATCGATGCTACCATCCTCCATTCATTGGTCTGAGGGTCATATCGCTCCACACTAGAAATGGCATCCCCACTACACCAGCCACCGACTGAGGGAGAAAAAAGAAAAGAGAGGCTGAAAAACACAGATTATATTTCTAGAATAAAGAAGTCTTTACATCTTGGCCTAGTATCATGTTTAAGTGAAAAAAATCTTAAAATATTTTTTAATTATTTAAGCAATATTAAATTAGGGCCTTAAAGTTCTTACCTGGGACTTTCTCACCCCCAAATATTTTACATATTCAAAAGGAGTCTGAAGCTAAACAAGAACAGATGGCAAAATCTTGATTTTTTTCTTTATTCCTATACAGAAGTTAATAACTATATTGGAGTTTTTGTTATAGTTTTTTACCTTCCCTGAACTCAGTATCTTGTCTTCTTACAATCTCATCTCTGTTCACCATGTCTAATATGTACTCCCTCCTCATCTTCACCCTAGAGAATTTCTTGTTTTCTTCAAACATCACTGAAGATATGACCTCCCCCACAACATATATATATATATATATATATAAGGTATTACCTCCCTATATAATCTTTTTTTTAATTTTTTTTTTATTATTAAGACATCTTAATAAATGGCACATCTCTCCCAAGGGAAGAGGGGCCTGAAGTCTTTCTTGAAATCATTTTGTACTTAATTGAGTACAGGCTGTGTTCCCTAGAAGAATATAAGATATGTGACCTTGGCCAAGTCATTTGGACTCACTTTCTTCCTTGGTTAAAAAAAGGTATAAGAACAGGGTGGGGATCAAATAAGGTAGCAAATATTTGGGATGGTGCAAAGGTGCTAAGTGTGCTCCAGGGTCAGATACAGTGGATGAGTTGAGTTTGCATTCACTCCTCAATGAGGAAAGGTTAAATCCAAAACTAGCATTTAAAAAACTATAAGATTTGCTCTCCCTAAGGCAAGGCAGAGCAAAGCAATGCTTTTGAGGTCGCTATTGAAGGATGCTATTCTAGGTGAAGAGAGGGCACATGTAAAATGTCTGAGGTGAATATATGTGAATGAATAAGACTTGGCAACAGAGGATGAGGAATGGAGAGTATAGGACTGAGGTTTTGAATATAGGTAACTATAAGTATAGTGGTACCTTTAGGAGAAACTTGGGAATTTAGGAAGAGGAGTGATAGGTTTAACAAGAAACAAAATGAATTTTGTTTTGGACATAAGAAATTTGGGAGGCCAAGTTGTTGGTGATGTAGCCTAGAGATTAGGAAAGAAATTATGGCTAAAGCAGAGAGTCATCTGCAGTCAAAGCTGATGAAACATTAGAACATTGGGAAGGTGGGAAATTTGGTGGATGATATCATAATCAGCTTGGTATCTGAAACAGGAGTAAAAGGAAAAATTGTGAAAAAGGGAATGGAATATACATATATCACTTAGGACAGCAGAGGAGGGGGCTGAGGGAGAGAATTTAATATCAATTATCTTCCCTAAGAAACCTTCTTAAAACATGTCTACAGAAAATAGGAAAATGAAAAAACAAACAGAAGTCTTTTACCAAGAGGGGGCCATGAAACCTGGAGGTGGGGGTGTTTAACAAGGGGTTATCTCTAAGGTCCTTTCTAGCTCTAAATCTATGATTCCATGATTATGCCAAGGCCCAGTTATACATAGGATTTAACTTTGAGAGAAATTTGAGTGAGATGAACTGTTTAATTAAATATCTGAGAGTTACTTTTCTTATAAAAAAAAAGAGGTGACAAGGGGCAGCTAGGTGGTGCAGTTGATAGAGCAACAGCCCTGCAGTCAGGAGGACATGAGTTCAAATATGATTTCAGATACTTCATAATTGCCTAGTTATGTGACCTTGGGCAAGCCACTTAACCCCATTGCCTTAAAAAAAAAGAGAGATGACAAAGTCAGAAGTCAAAGGCTTGATATTAATAAATACATCTCAATATGTTTGGGAGAATAAAATTATATTCAAGTAATAACTGCAAAATAAAAAAGCAGATCATCCTGGATAGTTAGAAAAATTACGCAATTGAGGTTTTATTTGGTTAAACCTTTCAACAAGCATTTATTAAACGCAGACTCTTTATGATATTCTGTTTAATGATACTTTGTGCTGTAGTACAGTACAGTGTAGAGCACTGGGTTTGGTGTCACTAAGACCCAGCTTAGAACATTGACTTAGTTGTGTGACCCTGGATGAGGCACCTAACTCTTCAGCTGTAAAATGGTAAAAATACCATGAGCACCTTGTAATGTTACTGTGAGAATCAGATGAGGTAATGTAATAAAATGTTTTGCGAGTGGTATGTAAATGTCAATTGTTCTTAGGAGGGTGAGACTTGGATTACTCTGGTCTCTGAATAAGTGAAAATAGAAAGTATCACTCTGTAAAAAGGTGTGAAGGAGTAGACTAACACATTAAAAACTGGGTAATTTCAGAGAAGCAGAGTGATAGACATCAAAGAAATGCATAAGCAAAATAATGGGATGGTCGTGTGGCAAGAGGGAGGTCTGCTAACAAGGCTAGCTCTTCTCTGACTGTATCCTCATATTATTAAAAGAAAATAAGGAAGGCAGGCCTCTAGCATGCTGGGTGGCTTCCTATGTCAATGTGGTTGTGACCCACATTACATTGTTGGATGGTATGGC
Source organism: Macrotis lagotis (assembly GCF_037893015.1). NCBI lineage: Eukaryota > Metazoa > Chordata > Mammalia > Peramelemorphia > Peramelidae > Macrotis > Macrotis lagotis. Next base: position 66,986,669 of record NC_133659.1, on the reverse strand, counting down.
TCAGAGATCAATATGAATATGAATGTGTATTATGTGGCAAATGTAAAATATCTTCAACCATTCTCGCTTGGATTCTTTTACTCTCAGAGAATGAGGTCCTTTTTTCTTTTTGAGAACTAATTCTGAAGTCATAGTTCCCATCTGTGTCCCCAACTGTTACCTTCTTGCCTGACCATTCCCCTTACAGATATACCTTTAGTATTTCTGTCTTTTGGCTCTTTTCCCTAAACTTACAAATGTATTAAAGTCTTCTTTATGCTAAAAAGCAATAACTTTTCCTTTAACTCTTTTACTATCTAGAAACTCTCCTCTTTGCTGCTTAACTTCTATAAAGAGTACTATATCCTTATTACCTCCACTTCTTTATCAATCTATCAACAAGCATTTGTAGGCATTAAACCTACTACTGGCAGGGCACTGTGCTAGGACCCTGATATACAGATAAAAAAGAAAAAAAATGCTCAAAGAGTTTACATTGTATTGTGCAAGACAATGCATAAATATATGATCAAATATAAAATGAATGCAAGACACTAAATATAAAGTAGTTAGGAAGCAAAGGCAATAGCAATTTGGAAAGCATTGAGAAAGTGGTACTTGAGCTGCATCTAGGAAAAAAAGTAATTAAATATAAAGAGAGTAGAAATTCCATTCCAAATACAAAGGCAAGGAGAAGAGGATGGAGTGCTATATGTGAGCAAGAGTTTCTAGTTTCTAGTTTCTGTTTTTTGCCTAGTGATATTTAAGGGAGTAATTTTTTATTGAGTAAGGAAGTGATATGGTCTGACTTGTGCTTAATGATAATTTTTTTTGGTAGTTTTTGAACAAGGAAGTAGAATACCTGCAGATGATGGTAAGAACAAAGATTTTAGCAATGTTGTAAATGGAAGAGTAATGGAGAAATATCAGTTAGAAGATAACTTAGAAATTATTTAATCCAACTTTCTCATTTCAAAGATGAGGAAACTGGGGGCAGCTAGGTGCCCTGGAGTCAGGAGTACCTGGGTTCAAATCCGGTCTCAGACACTTAATAATGACCTAGCTGTGTGGCCTTGGGCAAGCCACTTAACCCCATTGCCTTGCAAAAAAAAAAACAAAACCTAAAAAAAAAAGATGAGGAAATTGAAGCCCAGACAAAGTGACTTTGCTCAGTCATGTAAGTGGCAAAGCTGAGATTCAAACTCAGATCTTTCACCTTCCAATTAGTTTTCTTTTCAATAAACCACAAATGGTAGAAGTTGCAGAGGCAGACTGTGTTTCAATATTGGGAAAAATTTCCTCACAATTAGAACTTTCCAAAACTTGAATGAGTTGTTTTAATTGAAGAGAATTCTTCATTACCCCAGGCGGTGGCAAAATGATTTCTTGTTAGTGGGGATACTGTAGAAGAAAATCTTGTTCAGATATGTGTTGTACTAGATGAGTTTTGTGGTTCCTTCCAAATCAGATTTTCTAACTCAATCAAGAAGAACAGGATGTTTTTTCAATTTTATTAAGTAGAACAAAATGTAATAAATGTGAGATGAGATGTAATCTAATTAACAACATGTCTGAGGTTCTGTCATAATAGAAGGGATGGCATATATTTGAGAAAAAGGACAGTTAACAAATAATGCTGTTTCTTAGAGGAAAATGCTAATTTCTTTGCTGAGGCAAAAAAAAAAATCACCACAACAGAGAACTGAATTTATCAATTCTATAAAACACTCAACTTAAAAATATTCATTAAATTTCCAGTAAAAATATCCTAAAGAATATCCATATTCCTTGATTCTTAATTCTCTACCCATCCTATAACCTTTTAATTTTTGCTTTCTTAAGTAAAGCTTATTCACTGGGAGGTAGAAAACCAATATTTTTTATCAGGCCAGGTAAAGGTACTTCAAATGCACTGGCATTCCAGTTCATTAATAGTGTCTTCTGAATTTGGTGTCAATTTGTTGCCAGAAAGTGATTATCCTTACTTCATCACTTAGCCAGTCAATCTCTTTTTATCTAATCATAAGAGTTTTTATAACAATGAGTACCAGAAGTAGACATACAAAAACACACATCCACACACAACAATTCAATGTTGATCACCCAGCCAAGAACAAAGGACACAAACCTGCAAATAGTACTTCTCCACATCTAATAGGCTTTCGTGGCCGTGTCCTTGGTCCTTGCATCAGTGGTCGTTCTTGTGGCAGTAAAAGATAATTTTTAGCTTCATCCACCAGATCTCTGTGTAAAGAAAGATAGTTTTATTTTAGAGGTCTGAGTAACATTATCAACTTCTAGGTTAGGAAAGTAATGTGATGAAAAGCATCAAGCCTATATCAAACTAAGTTTCATGCCAGCTACTACTGAATAAGATAAGAACAATGGCATAAATCATACTATGGGTTGTAAATTATTTTCATTATAATCTACCTCTTTAGTTCTGTTTTAGCTTGGAATATGAATATGAAACTTTCCAAAATGGGAAAGCTAGATGGTGCAGTGGATAGAGCATTGGCCCTGGAGTCAGGAGGACCTATGTTTTGAGTTCAAATCGGATCTCAGACACTCAATAATTATTTGGCTGTGTGACCTTGGGCAGGTCACATAACCCCATTACCTTGCAAAAATAAAAAAAAATTAAAAAAGGTTTAGTTTGGAACAAAAAATGCCTTAATAAGAAATTAAAAATGGTTGTGCTGTACCAGTTACATGTGCAATGCCAGTTGCTATGTCTGTACAGTTAGTTTTTCTTTGTTAAAATGTTATTTTAATCAGTCAAGATCTGCCTCCTCACTTTCCCACCCTAACCACCTCGCCCCACAAAGAGATCACAAATATATACACTTTCACATTTTGCTTTCTGCATTCTGAGTCCTTAATCTCTATCAAGAGATGGGCAGCATAGTTCATTAGTAGTCCTTTGAAATCCTGGTTGGTCATTATGTTGATCAGAGCTCAGTACAAAGAACCCCATCACATTGTATACCATAACTTTTGCCTGCTTCCCAATTTCAGGGAACTCCTCAAATTTCCATTCTTTGCCACGTGAAAGGGCTATAAATATTTTTGTTTTATTTTAAGATTAAATCATCCTTTCTAAATTATTCTTCTTTTGAGGTTTCCTATCCTCTTCATTCCACTCTTTCTCTTCTATTTCCTTGATTAGTGAAATGTATTTCTGTACTCAACTGTGTGTCTGATCTTTTCATGAAAGATGCTTGGAATTTTTCTATTTCATTTAAGATCTATTTTTTCCCTTGTGTTATTATCCCTGGCTTTACTTGGAAAATTATTCTTGGCTATGTTACAATGTTTCAACCTCTCTGCTTCTTCACAGCAATAGTGGCTACTAAATCAGTGAGCACAACTATGGTTCTTCAGTACTTGGAATATTTCTGGATGCTTGCAGTATTCTTTGGCCTGGAAACTCTGGATTTTGGCTATGATGTACTGGAAATTTTAACTTTGGGATTTATTTTAAGGGGTGACCAAAGGCTTATTTCTTTTTCTTCTTTGCCCCCTGGTTCTAGGATGTCTGGGTTGATTTAAGGTTTCTTGAAATAGAAGGTTGAGGCTTTTTTTTTTTTGGTTATAATGTTCAGAAATCTGATGATTTAAAATTTTTTTTTCTCCTTGATCTTTTTCAGGTGAATTGTTTTTGCTTTGAGATAAATCTCAAATTTTTTTCCATTTTTTTTACTTTGTTCTCATATTTCTTGTTTCCTCATGAAGTCATTAACTTCTATTTAGTTCATTCTAATTTTTAGGGATTTTGCTGCTTGGAAAAGGTTTTATGCCTCTTGCACCAAGTTATTAATTTCCCTTCCAATTCTTGCTTCTGTAGGTCTCATTTATTTTTCTTTTTTTTCCTCTAGCACTGTCATTCCTTTTAATAAAAAACACTTTGAACTTTTTTTTTTAAGTACAGAACTCTATACCTGAGAATACTTTTTCTTGCACTGCCGCCATTTTTGGTCCTGCTCTGGATCTGAGACAGAATTCTTGTGTATGGAGTAGTACCCCAGAATTGTTTAAATTTGCATTTCTCAATTTCTGATTCAGAACATTTTTATATGGCTACTGATAAGTCTGGATTTCTTCCTCTGAAATTAATAATCTTTGATCATTTATCAACTGGGGAATGGCTTTTAACTGTGACTCAGTTCCCTAACCATCTAATCAGACCTTGTTGCAAAGATTTCTACTTAACCCCTTCCTCCAACATATTCTGCTGTTTTCCTAAAATGTCAAGTTAATTTAAGGAAGAAAAGAGTATTTCCACTTTTGGGAAAGGGGAGAGGCAGGGAGGAAAGAACTCTCATAGGACATAGTAAATGAACTGCATCTTGAAGGAAAATGAGAATTCTAGGAGACTGAATGAAGTCTATAAGAATGGTACTCTAGTAATGGGGGTAGGGGAGAGAGATAGGGCTACTTGTGTTGAGGCATAGAAATGAGATATAGAATATTGGGTTTAGGAAACTGCTAGTAGGCTAATCTAACTGGGAGATAAAAGTACACTAAGGAGGGTGATATAAATTAAGTGTGAAAAGGTAAGTGGGAACCAAATTGTGAAGAACTCTTTCTTTTTCTCAATTACATGTAAAAATTTTTTGGCAAAATTCATTTTTTAAAAACTTTCAGTTCAAAATTCTGTTCTCTCCTTCTTTCTCTACCCTCCCCTCCTTGAGAAGGCAAGGAATTTGATATATATTATACATGTGAAATTAAAATATATTTCCATATTAGCCATGCTGGCAAAAAAAAAAGAAAAAAGATGCAATGATTTGCATTCAGATTCCATTAGTTCTTTCTCTGGAAGTAGAGAGCATTTTTCAACACAAGTCCTTTGAAATTATCTTAAATCATTGTATTGATCAGAAAAACTAAGTCATTCACAGTTGATCTTTGTACAATATTACAGTTATTACTGTTCAAAATGTTCTCCTGGTTCTGTTCACATCAGTTCATATAAATCTCAGAAAGCTCATTATTTCTTATAATACAACAGCATTCCATCATAATCTTATAGTGTACCTTTTTTTAGTCATTCCCCAATTAATGGGTATTGCCTCAATTTCCAACTTGTTGCCACCACAAAAAGAACTGCTAGATATATATTTTTGTGCATTTAGGTACTTTTCCTTTTTCTTTTGATCTCTTCAGGTATTGCTAGGTCAAAGGGATTGAACAGTGCTATGGCTCTTTGAGCATAGTTCCAAATTGCTGCCCAGAATGGTTGAATCAGTGTCTCAATTTTTCATCATTCTTTCTAACATGCCATTTTCTTTTTGTCATTTTAGTCTTGATAGGTATGAGGTGGTAGAACTTTGTTTCTTAAAAATTACTCTTTATTTTTTCAGTCAACAAAAATATTCTTTCTCTATCCCAATCGCTACAAATTGAAGACAAAGAACAAAACCCCCATTGCATATACAGTTGAACAAAAAACTCTATACACAGAATACATTATGTATTTTCACATAAATTAAATACATACAAAACATAGGCCTCATTCTATAATCTGGACTTGAAACATCTCTATCAAGAGGTGGTCTTCTCAAATGATGGTTTGTCATTACAATGATCAGAGTTCTAAAATCTAATCAAAGTTGTTTTCCTTTATATATTGTCATCATATAAACTGTTATTCAGATTCTTCCCATTTCACTCTATATAAGTTAATATAAATCTCATATTTCTCTGAAAACATCCCCATCATTTGTTACTGTAAATTAGTATTCTATAATGTTTATATACCATAACTTGTTTAACCATTCCCCTGTTGATCCCCCTCAGATCCCCATTTTTTTGATACCCCAAAAAAGAAATTTAAATGTCTTTGTACCTATTTAGAGGTAAGAATGAATTCCTTCCAATTTTCCCTTCTCTCCTATTTCCTTATTGAGCAGAATGTATTACTTTATGTGTGTGTATGTGTGTGAAAAGCCTTTGGCTAAATTCAGATGAAAATGAGGTTCAAGTGTCAGCCCCTCCTTCCTTCTTGCTTGTATAGATTTTTATTTGTGTATCTTGATTTATGTGAGACAATTTTTCTTAACCTTCTTTTCCTGATTTATTCCTCTTTCCCTTTATCACTACTGAGTAGAATTTTTTTAAAAAATGGAAAATAAATGAGACCTACAGAAGCAAAAATGGGCAGCTAGGTGGTGTATCACTGGATAGAGCATCAACTCTGGAGTCAGGAGGACCTGAGTTTAAATCTGGTCTGTCATGCCCTTGATGTCAATGATCTTCTTTGAGAATAAAGGACAAACAACAATTGAGTACAACAGGATTCAAAGGGACTTATGTTTCATCTCCTGAGAGTTATTCTTCTTTAGTCATTTATTATTGTTCATTTCATTACTATATTTTTTTCAAGTTCTCTGTTCCCTTCATAATGGTGGTTGCTAAATAAATCATGTGTACTCCTGACTGGCCTTTCTGTGGTAGGAGTCTGGAACTGGCTCTTGCTCTACTGAACAACTCTCCCTCGTCTACACCAATAGTGTATATTCCTGGCCAGCCCCATATTTCCAGTGTCTCATTACAACATCTGAGTTGGAAAAAATGACTCAAATGACTTTTACTTGGAGTTCCTCATCAAGAGTTGATCTGGTGTATTTTCTAGATCTGTCTGAAGTAGTTTTGGGGGTAGCTCTATCTCCTTTGCCTGTGAAGAACTAAGTTTAGGAAGAAGAGCTTATTATTTTAACCAAAATCATTCAATCAATGAGCATTTGTTAAGTACCTTTTATATGCTAAGCACTACATAAGGCAATATGCATATAAATAAAGACACTTAACCCCATTGTCTTGTAAAAACCTAAAAACAAAACAAAACATATAAATACAAAGAAGCAATCCCTAATTTTCTTAGAAAAAAATAACATGGACAAATATAAATATATGAATATATTTATTTGCACATTACTACAATAATCTCGTAAAAGTAAAGATAATCTCCCCTCCCTCCACAAAGATATCTCAGGAAAATTAAAGTGAGAGAAAAAAAGTGTACTTCAGTCTGTATTCAGATACTATCAACTGTCTCTGGGTGGATTACATTCTTCATCATAAGTTCAGGATATATGTGTTTGTGTGTGTGTGTGTGTGTGTGTGTGTGTGTGTGTGTGTGTGTGTGTATGTGTGTGTGTGTGTGTATTTCCCCACAGGGGTTATTATATATGTCCATTAAGTATGTCTATCTTTTCCCTCCCCATCCTCATTTATCCTAATTTCTCTCTTTTCACCTTGTACCTCCTCAAAAATGTAGTGTCTGACTACCCTCTCCCATGTTCTTCCCTCTTTTCTATCACCTAGACCCTCCCTCCCCTCCTTCAATCGCCTTTCCCCATCCCTTTTCTTTCTTTTCCCCTCTACTGTAAGATAGATTTCTATACCCTATTGAGTATGTTATTTTCTCTTTGAGCCATTTCCAATGAGTAAAGACTCACTCACTTCCCCTTCCATTCAATTGCAAAACTTTCTTCTTGCCTCTTTTATGTGAAATATTGTAGCCCATTCTACTTCTCCTTTCCCTTTCTCTAAGTACATTCCTTTCTCACCCATTAACTCCATCTTTCTATTCCCCCTGGTTTTTGTGAGGGAATTGGGAGGGCTAAGTGACTTGCCCAAGGTTACTGGCTGGGTAATTATTAAATGTCTGAGGTCAGATTTGAAATCAGATTCTCCCAAGTCCATGGCCAGTGCTCTAACCATTGCACCACCTAGCTGTCCCCTAACTCCATCTTTATATTATACCTTCATATTCAGCTCCCTCCTGTGCCTTGTCTATATATATTCCTTCTAACTACTCTAAGAATATTCATATGAGTTACCAGTATCTTGTTCCCACATAAGAATACAAGCAGCTGTTTAACATCATTAAACCCCTCATAATTTACCCTTCTTCATCCACCCTCTGTATGCTTCAACTGAGTCCCGTACTTGGAGATCAAACTTTCTGTTCGGCTCTGGTCATTTCAACAGGAAAGTTTGAAAGTTCCCTATTTCATTGAATGTCCATCTTTCCCTCTGAAAGACTACATTGAGTTTTGTTGAGTAGTTGATTTTTGGTTGTAATCCAAGCCCTTTGCCTTCCAGAATATCATATTCCAAACTCTACAAACTCTTAATGTAGAAGCTGCTAATCTTGTGTTATCCTGATTGTAGCTCCATATTTGAATTGTTTTTTTGCCCTGACTGTTTATAATATTTTCTCTTTGACTTGGGAGTTTTAGAATTTGACTATAATATTCCTGGTAGTTTTTATTTTGGTATCTCTTTCAGGAGAAATTGGTGGATTCCCTCAATTTCTATTTTACCCTCTGCTTCTAGGATCTCAGGGCAATTTTCCTGGAGAATTTCTTGAAAAATGAAGTCTAGACTCTTCCTGGTCATGACTTTCAGGTAGCCCAGTTATTTTAAAATTATCTTTCCCAGATCTGTTTTCCAAGTCAGTTGTTTTTCCAATGAGCTATTTCATGTTTTCTTCCAGTTTTGTTTTATTGTTTCTTGATTTCTCACAAAGTCCTCAGCTTCCCTTAGCTCCATTCTACATTTGAAGGAGTTATTTTCTTCAAAGAGCTTGTTTATCTCCTTTTTCATCTGGCCAATTCTGCTTTTTAAGGTATTCTTCTCCTCATTGACCTTTTGGATTGTTTTTCCATTTGACTTAAAATGGTTTTTAAGATGTTGTTTTCTTCAGTGGTTTTTTTTAAAAATCTCCTTCAATAAGCTGCTGACTTGTTTTTTGTGATTTTCCATCATCACTCTATTTTCTTTTCCCAGTTTTTCCTCTACCTCCCTTGTTTCTCAAAATCTTTTTTTTTTAGCTGAGACACTGCTGAGACTAATTCATATTTTTCTTGGAGGCTTTGGATATAGAAGTTTTGACTTTGTTATCTTCTTCTGAGTGTGTGTTTTGATCCTTCTGTAGGACCCAAGTAATTGTCTATGGTCAGATTCTTTTTCTTCTGTTGTTAGCTCATTCCCCTAACCTATGAATTGATTTTAACTCTTTGTTAAAGTGGGGTTCTGCTTCCAGAATGTAGGATGCATTTTCCTAAGCCTCTGAGGATTTTTGCAGATGTTTTCAGCCCCCTTCTAACTACTCTAAGAAGATTCATATGAGTTACCAGTATCTTCTTCCCATGTAGGAATACAAGCAGCTGTACATCATTAAATCCCTCATAATTTACCCTTCTCATCCACCCTCTCTATGCTTCACCATCCTTCAAGGTCTTATGAGAGAATCTAACTGATTTCCTGGTCTGTGTTTGACCACAGACACTCCCCTCTGCCCTGAAACTGTGAAGAGGGAGTCCCTGCTCCACTATGGGCAGTGTGGGGCCCCAGACTGTGACCTGGATCTAAGACCTCTGTAGTCTCCCCTGCCTGCCCCTTACTGTCTGAGGGCCAAGTGCTCTGGAAGCAGCTTCTGGGTAGTTCTGCTGGTTCCTGGGTCAGGGTTGTACTGAATTCTGCACTGTCCTGGGCTCAGTGCTAATTCTGGTGCAGCAGAGTTTTCTTGGTGAAAACTGCCCTTGCTGCCACAGACCCAAGTGCCCCTCAGGGATCCAGGAGTCCTGGCTATTCCTGGATGGCTGGAGCTGATTCACTCCAGCATGGCCTAGATTGTGTTGTAGCCCTTTCCAACCCTAATGGAACAGACCCTTCCCGTGCATCTTCCAAGTTGTCTTGGGCTGGAAAATTGTTTCACTCAGTTTTTCTGTAGATTTCACCATGCTAGAATTTGGTTAGAGTCATCATTTTAAGGCATTTGGAGTGTTACAGGGAGAGCTTCTGGGATTTCCTGCCTTCGTTCCACCATCTTGCCTCCACTCTGATTATATATGAAGAATATAAATCAACCACTAAGTATGTATTAAATGCCTGCTATGTGCTATGCACTATGCTAAGGGCTAAGAAGACGAGTACAAGGAAAGAAAGAACCCTTACTTACAAGGAACTTGTATTCTGAATATACTATAAAGAACAAACAAAAAATAAATATGAGGTAGTTAAGGGAGTTAGCCACAGGCAGGAGATGAATGATGATAATAAGAAACGTAAGTCAAAATTCCTGGCCATAGGCAGACTAGTTTTAGAAATATAAATTTGGCAGCTCACTGGAGGATAGATTGAAAGAATGAGAAATATAAAGCAGGGAGACCATTGAACTAAACCCTGGCTGCACACAGAATGTGAGAGAAGTTGCAGTGGCAACATCAATAAAGCTGGGCAACTAAACTGTGGGAGGGGATATGAGAGGGAAATGTTAAGAATGAATCTGAGGTTGGGAACCTTGATGACTAGGAGGACTGAGTTCTTAAGAGAAAGTGAAATGTTGGGAGAGGGAAATGAATTGTGTTTTGGACAGCGAGATGGAGATGCCTGTGGGATAGGAAGTTGGAGATATCTAAACAATAGGTGATGTGGGATTGAACATCAGGAAAGAGGAAATGGCTGATATCCAGAGGGAGTCATCAATGTAGAAAGGATAAAAGAACCCATGAGAATTAATAAGACATTAAGAAACTGTAGAGAGAAAAGATGACAGAGGGAAACACAGGCTTAGTGAGTAGGAAATGGATGATCAAGGAAAGAAGAATCAGGACTTAAGAAGACCCATGATGAAGCAGGTTTACAATTTCTGGGCAAAGAGGAGATGAACTATAGATGGAGAATGAGATATATCTTCTGATATAATCAATGAGTTAATTTGTTTTGCCTGCCTATACCTAGTTGTTATAAAGAGGGGGTTTTTATGAAGGGGAGGAAGGTTGGTGGGTAGTAATAGTGTTGCCCCTCCACCTTCCAAAAAAGGAGAAAAATAAGAGCTTCAATAAAACATTACAAGAAAGCAGAAATAAGTTTAAAAAGTGTCATAAACAGTTTATCACTACAGTGTTAGTTTAAATCTGTTTTGAACAATTAAATAATTGAAACAGCTTCATTTATAATATTTTTCTATTTTCATTTGTATTGAAATGTTCTTACTTGCTATGTTTATAACAAAAAAGTTTTAAGAATGAAAAAAGACAAAGTAAGAGACAAACAGATAGGAAAAGTAGGGGACAGTAGAATCATGGAAGTAAAATATATCCAGAGGAAGGTGGCAAATGACAATGTGAAAGGTCATAAAGAAAGGTGAAGTAAAAATAAGCCCTGAGAAAAGAACTTCACATTTAATACTTAAGAGTAGAATTTCAGCTGAATTGATGGGGTTGAAATGATACAAATAGTTCAGAAATAATGAGTGAAGATAGCTTTTCCTAGGAATCAGAATTTGAACCTATATTGTCAGAATTCAAATGCATCTCTTTTTACCATACTAAAATACTTTGAATTGGGAGGGCACTATGTTCAAGGGGACATTAATTTATGCATTTTTAAGTTCCCAGGGATTGTAGGCAGGATTTGGAGTTAAGTAGAAGATTGTGAAGCAAATTCAGAACTCTTTGAGAAAGGAGGGAGAATGATCTGAAGACATGATATGGATTATAAAGACAGACTGAATCTCAAAGAAGTTGATGAGTACTTCAAAAGGTGGCAACAAGCAGAGGAGGAACATTCACTACAGGACAGGAATTCAAGCTTCTATTATCAACAGAAAATGTGTGAGGAGAAGAAAATAAAAAGGAAGGGGAGTTTGTTAACTTCCCTGTAAGATCAAGAAATTCAGAAAACACGATGGATCAGGATATGGACTGTGGAAGAAGAGAGCTGAGGGGAATAGGGATGAAAATACAAGGACACATGCTACTGGAAAGGATTTTTTTGTATTATTGACTGAATCAGTGACAGAAACACAGGGATTTTGATTGTTGGGGAATGGGCAAAAGTTAATATGATTGTAGCCCCTGCCCTCCAGGATCATAGAGGAGTGGGGGAATTGGCTCCAATTTTTAATGGCTAGTCACTTCAAATTCCCAGGACCTGGGGTTAGAGGTAGGTGGATGTGGCAGAGACTTCTAAGAGCTGATGAATAGCTGGTATGCTGTTCTTCTCAGTGCCAGTACTGAACCTTCATTCTGAGATTATAGAGAATGAGACACTGGAAATACTCTGTAAATTCAACAATACTTGCCACCCCCCGCCTGCCCCCCCCATCCTAGGCCTTCTGGTGCATATGGCTGCCAGAGGTGCAGGCTCTCTGATGGCACTTCTCCTTTAGGGAAATTCCAGCTCCATAACATATTCTAAGATAGCAAGAGAGACAGAATACCTCCATGACATTCTTGCTGTGAAACAAGTAATCAGGTTCCTATCCTTGAGTCCTTACAATCACAGGATCTCTAAGAGATGCTTCTTGTAGAGCAAATTCTCTAGTGCTTCTCTTACCTTGAAGTCTGACATCACTAATGGATAGGAATCTCCTCTGAGACAGAAGCCCTACTACTTATGCTTATGGTTCCTGGAGGTCCTGGATTTCTTATGGTTCTAAGACTTGGCAAATAATGACTGTAAGTAGATGCCTGAAGGTGGGATTCAATTCAAGTATGGCATTAGCTTCATAGCTTTATAAATGTTTGTTGAATGAAATGTATGAATAAGCAAAAATTACTTAACAGTGCAGAGGCTAAAAAAGTCTATTTCATCCTAAGAAAGTTATTGTTATCAGATTTCAGTAGAAAATGGACCCTTCAAACCCCAAATTACCTTAAAATCTCCAATTTGCTCAATAAGTATTTATTATTAAAATTGTTTTTTTTTGTTTTTTTAGGTTTTTCTAGGCAATGGGGTTGAGTGGCTTGCCCAAGGCCACACAGTTAGGTAATTATTAAGTGTCTGAGGCTGTATTTGAACTCAGGTACTCCTGACTCCAGGGTTGGTTCTCTATCCACTGCACCACCTAGCTGCCCCATTAAAATTGTAGAAATCTAGATTTCATCGCCATTTGTAAATGAATAAATATCATAATACAAAAAGTAATAGAATAGAATAATGTAAGTTCAGTCCTCCCCTTTTGACCCTTCTCTTGATTCTGTCCTAGAATAAAACCTATTAAAAGACCTGGTTTAACAATAAAAGAATTATACTATGCAGGAAGAAGTATAAGTAACTACAAGGATGAAGAGAAAATATAAATGCTTAATCCCCCAGTTTCTTCCTGGCGATAGATATTCTTACCTGCATTCTTCATCACTTTTGATGAGGGGGTCAGAGCCTACTGTACCCACCAGGAACTTAGGACTAAGCAAAGGCAGACGAACATGCTGCAGCACCTATAAGATAATAAACACTACTAAAGGTACCAGTCTACAATCTGGAATACATCCAATTGGGTGTATGACTCAGGGATAACTATACTCTCCAATTTTGCTTTCATTTATTTTGTGATTTAATTAGAAATGGTGAAATAGAAAAAAGAAAAGATGATACACATAAGATAAAGATAAAGAGATGGACAGGAATTACAAAGGTGGAAAAAAACATTAAGAGGTTATGATCTGCATCAGAAGAGGGACTAACCATATTGCTGAAACCATAAGTTAGAAATAGATTAAAAAAAGATTTCAAACAACCAATACAGTGATGCAAATAAATTAATTTAATTTATTCTAGTTCTTTACTTCAAGCACCTTATGTCATTTAAGGCTATTTTGAGTTTTTAACAGAGCAAGTGAACTTAAACAAAATTAACAGTTCCAGATAAAATCTAGTTAATTAGAGACTATACAAATTAATAATGGTGGTTTTCAAATGTTTTCTACCCTAAAGTCACTAAGGTTCCATAGCGTTCCTTTATTTCCCGTTTCTCCTTTCCCATCCCTCACTACTAAAGAATATCACAATTTCCAAGCTGTTGGGAAAAAATTATGATAATTATATTTACTCTTATATTGTCAATTTCAGATTTTACAGGTCATAACTTACATTGCTATGTAAATCTATAAATCATATTGTTTAATAATCTCTATATATTCTAATTCTAAATCTAAATGTCATAAAATAGTGTAGAAATTTTCAAGCAAGTTTAAGAGATACACAAATCATTCCAAACATATTTCGGCTTAGCTAGTGCCAATTTTATAGTACCTGATAGAGAAATTTAAGAGTTCTTTCATTTTTCTGATATGAAAGCAAATTACCAACTCTTGGGTAGAGGAAATCCTTTCCTAATATTACCTGTGGAAGTTGGGGCCGTCTTTCTTGAATACTATATTTAACCCAGGCCATCACAGCATTGAACACTTGTTCTTCACTTCGAACATTTAGTTCATCACTGGATATAATGTCAATTAGTTGATTGGCTGGAAGCAGCATAAATTCCTCACTTTCCATCACCTGTTCAAAAGTATACAAGGATAAAATGAAAATATTTGCAGTCATAGATAATTGAGATGCGGTCAACATTCTAACTTGTTCAAGTTTCAATCAACATCATATGATATAACATAAGAAAGGACAAAATTAAAATTATGAAACCTTTGTCTTAAAGAAGGGTTAGAGATTAGACCTTTGATTTCAATGTTAATTCCTGAGTGAGAAAACTCATTAACAGTGTAGGTTGGTACCTTTCCTAGAACTTACAATTTTAAGAGGGTTGCACAGAACACAGAGAAGTTAAGGAATTTACTTAGGGTCACTTAGTAATGTTTGATATGTACTGAATGTTTGATAAATTAATGTATCTCTCACCTGATACCTCAATCCCCTCTACAATATCCCTCCTAAAAAGCTCATCATGTCCCTCCATTTAAATACCTCTAAATAAAAGTTAAACTTTTTATTTAATAAGAAAGATAGCTCATATTTTAATAAAACTTTAAAATTAGCAAAATAAGTATATAAGAACCACAAAGGCTGAAAGAACATTAAGAGATTATGATCTGCATCGGAAGAGGAACTAACTATATTGTGGAAACCACAAATTTGAAACAGATTAAAAAATAAGATTTTCAAACAACCAATATAGTGATGCAAATTCAGTAATATAATTTATTCTAGTTATTTACTTCAAGCACCTTATGTCATTTAAGGATATTTTGAGTTATTTAGCAGAACTTAAGTGAACTTAAAATTAATAATAATAAAAATTAACATTTCCAGATAAAATCTAGTCAATGCACTAGAGAATATACAAATTAATAATGGTGGTTCTCCATTGTACACCCTCCATTGTACACAGCAATATGGGGGTGATGATCAACCTTAATGGACTTGCTCATTCCATCAGTGCAACAATCAGGCACAACTTTGGGGTTTCTGTGATGGAGAATACCATCTGTATCCAGAGAAAGAATTGTGTAGTTTGAACAAAGACCAAAGACTATTACCTTTAATTAAAAAAAACAAACAAACATTATCTTATTATGTAATTTTCATATCACTTATACTTTATTTTTCTTCCTTAAGAATATGATTTCTCGGGGTGGCTAGGTGGCATAGTGGATAAAGCACTGGCCTTGGAGTCAGGAGTACCTGGGTTCAAATCCGGTCTCAGACACTAGCTAGCTGTGTGGCCTTGGGCAAGCCACTTAACCCCATTTGCCTTGCAAAAACAAAAAACAAAAAAAAAAAGAATATGATTTCTCTCTCTTCACATTCAACTTAGATCAGTGTATACCATGGAAACAATGTAAAGACTAACAGACTGCCTTCTGTGGGGGTGGGGGAAGGGAAGCAAAACTGGGGGGAATTGTAAAATTCAAAATAAATAAAATCTTTCTAAAAAAAAATAATGGTGGTCCTCCAGTGTTTTCCACCCTGGAGCTACTAAGGTTCCATAGCATTCCTTTATTTCTTCTCCCTCCTTTCTCATCCCTCACTACTACAAGAATACATATCATCTGTTTGAAGTCTAATCCTTTTTTTTTTGCTTTTTGCAAGGGAAATGGGGTTAAGTGACTTGCCCAAGGTCACACAGCTAGGTAATTATTAAGTGTCTGAGACTGAATTTGAGCTCAGATCCTCCTGAATCCAGAGCTGGTGCTCTACTTACTGCGCACCCAGCTGCCCTGTCTAATTCATTTTGGAACAAGTCTAATTGTTAGGAAGTTCTGAATTCTATGCCCAAATCAGCTAAAATTCTTCTAATTTTGAAACTTTGTTTCTCTCTAGGACCACACAGAACAAGTATAGTCCTTTTTTCCATTGACAATCTTTCAAATATTTGAGGATTGTTATTATGTCTATTCTAAATCTTCCCTTCTCTAGGCAAAAACGTCCTCATAATATAGCTTTAAAGTCTCCTCTGCAGTCTTAGTCTGCAATATACAGGAAGACAGGGTGGTCAGAAGGGTCAAATATAGCAGTAAAGGTCAAGAAGGATGAGGATAAGAAAAAAATCATCCCATATATCAATTAAGAGATCAACGGAGGGGGTGGCTAGGTGGCGTAGTGGATAAAGCACTGGCCTTGGAGTCAGGAGTACCTGGGTTCAAACCCGGTCTCAGACACTTAATAATTACCTAACTGTGTGGCCTTGGGCAAGCCACTTAACCCCATTTGCCTTGCAAAAACCTAAAAAAAAAATCATCTTCAACTAAAAATGCTTTCCCCAATTTGCCGTTGATCTCTTTTTTTTAGGGTTTTTTTTTTCAAGGCAAATGGGGTTAAGTGGCTTGCCCAAGGCCACACAGCTAGGTAATTATTAAGTGTCTAAGACCAGGTTTGAACCCAGGTACTCCTGACTCCAAGGCCGGTGCTTTATCCACTACGCCACCTAGCCACCCCTGAATGATGATTTTGGAAGCTCCTATCAAGGGTTTAGAAAAGGGTAAGAGGAAAGTACAGGGATTCATTGTAGAGAACTTATAATGATGATGATGATGATGATAATAACAATATTGTTATTTAAGGATGAGGGTGACCTAGATATACATCAAAGCCTTAGAGAAGTAACTTGTAGACAGGAAGAGAACAGCAAGTTGAAATCCAAGGTAGGGTAAATGGTAAAAGTGCTTTGTATTCTAAATGAGTTCAGGGAACCAGACCTACTTGAACTATATATAAAAATCAATACCATGATTACTGAACTTTGGTTACATATCTTCATTTGAAAGCCCAAGGAGATTTAGGCTTCTTGTTGTAGAAGTAGATATTTACCCACCATATGAAAAGGAAAAAAAGTAGTTATACAAGATAAGTGATGTGACTAATATGGAAATATAATTATACACATTCAACTTATATCAAATTGTTTGCTGCCATGGGGAAGGGGAAAGGGAGAGTGGGATGGTGGTAGAAAGACATGGAACTCAAAATCTTGCAAAAAGATGAATGTTAAAAACTACCTTTGCATGTAACTGGAAAAAAATAAAATAAAAAAGAAAGAAGAAATGCGATGGCAAAATTTTTCTGAACAGAATTCCAGAAAATATATGCAAACATTTAAAAAGGAAAACTGTGATCATTATTAAGAGTCAGCATACAGTTGTGAAGAAGCAAATTAACTTAATTTCCTTTTCTGACAGATTTTTGAAGTGCCTAAAGCATATATTGATCTGAGAAGCCTCTTGTTAGTTTTCTGAAAAAGATGGAAAGATCTGACTATTACAGTTAGAATAAATGAGTTGACCAAAAAAGTAGTCACCATTGGGTATGTCAAGGCACTCCTTAGTTCTGTATTATTGAAAACTTTTATTATGATTTGAATGAATGCGCAGATGGCATATTTCTTAAACTTCTAGGTAATAGGAAACAAGGGAGAGAGAGAACACATTAGATGACAGATGGTATTGACAAGAGAGGTCCCACTTCATCTATTAAACATTATGACCCAAGGCAAATCTCAACCTTAACGTCCCAAGAAATTCTCTAAAACTCTAAGCTATATACCAGCTGCAGATCTGCTCTTAGCACAATATTTGGCACATAAGTAGGTACTATTATAGTGTCAGTTGTTAGTTGTTGTTATCTGCTATGGTAGAGGGAGTTTCCTCAACAAGAGTTCCCTACACCAATGAAATCTTAAGTCCAGACAACAAATGAATGAAGGCACGAATAAATATATATTAAAAATCTCAAGAGATTAGAATGATGGGTCAAATCTAAACACGAAATTTAAGAGAGAAATTTACAGACCAATTCTTTGGTTAAAACCCAAACCAAACCACTTTATAAGTACAGAATGGGGGAGTAAACGTAGATAACAGTCTATGAAACAAAAAAGTTTGTGGTCTTTAGGAGACTTATAAACTCAAAAGGAATGAACACTAGGTCGATGTAGTAAAAGAAAATAATGTAATCTTAAATTGTATTTATAGAATAGTGTTTAAAACAAGGGAGTTTATAGTCCTATTATATCATCCTGATTAGACCACATTTGTTGTAATTTGAGATTCTACATTTTAGGAAGGACACTGACCAAATGGAGCAGGTATAGATGACCCCTGCCACACTGGTGAGAGGATGGAAACTATGCCATTCAAGGATCAAATGAAGAAAGTGCAGATGTTTATTTAGAGAAGTTTAAGCTACCTTTAAGAATTTTAAGTCTAGGGGCGGCTAGGTGGTGCAGTAGAGAAAGCACCGGCCCTGGAGTCAGGAGTACCTGGGTTCAAATCTGGTCTCAGGCACTTAATAATTACCTAGCTGTGCAAGCCACTTAACCCCATTTGCCTTGCAAAAATGTAAACCTAAACCTAAAGAGAAAAAAAAATTTAAGTCTGCAACATGGAAGAAACATTAGGCTGGTTTCGTTTGGCCCTAGGTGAAAGAACTAGACTACATACCACAGACTAAAGTGATAGAATAATGGGTTAGAGAAAAGCAGATTTTGACCCAGTGTAAGGAATAACTTTCTAACAATTAAAGCTTTATAATAGCAGAATAGATCATTTCAATAGGAAACGCATTGGATTTAAGTACAAGTTAGGTGAAAAGTTCATAAAATCAGATGATCATGGATCATAACTTAGAAGAGACAATGTCAAATTCCTTCATTTTACTGAGAAGGGCACTGAGGCCCAGAAAGGCTATGTATCTTATTCAAGGTAATACAATTAGCAATTGTCAGGTCTTCTAATTCCAAATTCAGTGATTTGTACTACATTGTCAGAAGGCATTTTTAAGAGTTTTTGCAATTAATACCTTCATCAAGTATGGTTTGTAGTATTTAGCCCCCTGAGATCCCTTCCAATCCCTAAATTTAATTATTTTGGAAAAATTGTATGGCCATGAAACATTATTTTGATTATTCATCATGGTGGCACATCATAGGTTACTAGGTGGTGCAGTGGATTAATGCACTGGTCTTGGAGTCAGGACGATAAAGTTTAAATCTAGCCTCAGACACTTGACATTTACTAGCTGTGTAACTTTAGGCAAGTCACTTAACCCTGTCTGCTTTGCATCCAGGGTCATCTCCAGTCATCCTGATCCATATCTGGCTACTGGACCCAGATGACTCTGGAGGAGAAAGTGAGGCTTGTGACCTAGCACAGACCCACTCAATCAAATCCAATTCATGTGCTTGTCATGGCATCACCTTCCTGATGTCATGATGTTCTTTGAAAATGAAGGACAAAAAACAAAACATAAGGCTATTTATGATTTTTGGAAAGAACCAAAAGTTACATAGAGCCAAGTGGGTATGCAAGCTGAGTAATCCTTTTCAGTCAAAATTTAGGTGTGATTGTGAAGTCATGTTTTTGAGGCAATTTAAAAAGTGTTCTGAAGAATATCAGCACCCCTGGGATGGATGTTTACTTCCTCTGGTATTACATGAATGTATTATTTTGAAGGTGCCAATACTGAATGCATACTTTTTTATATGCTTGTTTAAAAACTAATCTTATTTGATAGTCATTTTCTAGAGCAGCTATGGTTGAATGTACTTGAGTTCATTTCTATCTTGCCTGCTTGGATTCATTTAAAGATAATGGGGCAAATTATCAACAATAAAGAGAGGATTTCTGGCTCATGCGACCAACAAGATGATGGTCTAGACATTTTATCCAATTCCCCAAACCTCTCAGACTTCTCTCATAGAAATACTGTGCCAAATATAAAGAAATTTTATATATATAGCACTAGTCCTGGAGTCAGGAAGACCTGAGTTCAAATTTGATTTCAGTCACTTAATACTTAGCTGTGTGACCTTGGGCCAAGTCACTTAACCCCATTACCTTGCAAAAATGTAGAAAAACCCCCAACCCCCCCCCCCCAAACTTCAGCTGTTTCCATGATCTAGGGCACTAAGAAGTTAAAAAAGGTTTAAAGAAAATATAAACTGATGCTCACTAACCCTGAGCTCATTCAGCAACCCCTCCTTCACTTCTCACCTGATCAGCAGCAGTACAGAGCAGATTCAAAGACATACAGAAGCTTACAGCCAATCTATCCCAACAACTTTGTCCTCTCTCCATCTTTTCAGTGATGTAGAGACCCAGCTCATGGCTGTAGAAATTTTTTCAGACCAACTTGTTTATATAGCCTTTCAGGAGCAAAAAGCTTCCAGATACAGGGTCTCTAACCTGGAAGTACCAATGCTACAAGCTCTGAACTGAGATTAACCCTCAGACTGCTGCTTCCAGGGAAAGCAGGTTCTGAACCTCTAGAAATAAGCCACAGAACTCAGGAACAAAAGGAGTTGGACAGGTCACCATTAGAAGACATCAGGCTTGTGGAGAGCTATGCAGCACCTCCACCAAACCTAAGAGAAAAGTATAGCATCCAACTAGGACCAGTTCTGATCACCCAAAATTTATCAGTCATAGAGACACTGGTGAACTGCGAACTGTCCAGTGTTGTAGGAAGAGGCTGAGATGCTTTGAGATCAAGTCACTGCCAAAGAAGTCAGAAGTGGATGGGATGATAAGGAAAATAAAGTACCAGAATTGCAGGATGAAGAAAAAAATCTCAACATAAACATAAACAATAAATAAATAAATAACCAACAGGAAAATAATAATAATAGAAGGAAAGCAAGTTCTGGCATTTATTACTACTGCAAAGCAAAGGATTCGAAGGAACAGAGAACTGAGTGAAATTTGAGAATATGGAACTACAACTTGCTGTTCTTGAGTTATCTATTAGAGCAGAATTTATGCCCTGCACAATAAAAATGAGTAGACTAGAAAAACTTGAATTTGTGGTAGCAAGCCTCACCAAAGAAATATAGAAAAGGGGGCAGCTAGGTGGTGTAGTGGATAAAGCACCGGCCCTAGAGTGGTTCAAATCCGGTCTCAGACACTTAATAACTACCTAGCTGTGTGGCCTTGGGCAACCCACTTAACCCCGTTTGCCTTGCAAAAACCTTAAAAAAAAAAAAAAAAAAGAAAAAAGAAATATAGAAGAGAAAAATATACTGGGGAATTAATGAGAAAGAACAGAAGTAAACAAAACAAGACTTAATATGTTCACTATACAAAGAAAACATTAAGAATCCTGAAGATAAGATGCACAGAGAAAACCTACAGACTATGGGTCTCCCAGAAGAACATGATAGGACCAAAAAAAAAAAAAACCCTTAACTTCATAATGAAAGAAATAATATAGAGGAACTGTCCATAAATTCTGAACATAAAAAATAAAATCCCAAGTAAAAATATTCACATATCACCTCCAGGAAAAAACAAACAAAAATGAAGACTATAAATTCCAAGACATACAGAGGTTAAATTTAACAATTCAATTCAGAAACAAGTTCTGCAAGTTATCAAGAGAAGGGATTCAGGATGCAAGTCAGGAAAACCTATCCAGCAAATATAAGCCTAATTATATGAACCAAAAGACAGATTCAATACTAAAGAGTTTGAAACATTTTTGGGGAAAAAACCCAACACCATTACTGAAGGAATTTATTTGCCTCCTGATTACCCCAAAACAACAGAAATGTAGGAGTGAACAGACAAGGAAATAGCAACACTGTGACAACAGATAGACCATAAGAGGTTTCTTGTATACTAGAAGAGGGTGAATGCAGAAATCTGAAGAAGAGGTGGATAGGGGATATTATGTACAGAATCTGGTGATACCTGCCTAAAAGTGAATGCTTTTTTGGGACTACATTGCAAAATGGGAGGGTATATGAAAGGAGGGGAGGGGAGCAGAGGGAGAGTGTGGGAATGAGTGATGTGTTTGGGTCAAATCAAGGGCTTGCAAATAAGGGTAAGGTGACCTGTGCTATCAAAAAGTGAAAGAGCCTACAAGGAGAAAAAAAGTAAATTAGACTTACTTGAGAGGTGGGATGAGATTTCACTGATGAATGAATGTATATGCCTAGAAGTGACATGAGATGCAGATCTTACAATGGGTGAGGACTGGGAGATTTGCTTTCTGAAAGGTCTACCTTTCTTGTTACTAGGGGGTGAAAAGGAAGGGGAGGGAGAAGAAATGTTCATAAGAGAGGATATAGATCAGTAGAAGAGGGGAGTGATCCTCTAGCATGAGACAGTGAACCCTCAAATACCTGAAATAATGAGTGCTGTTCTGAGAGTAGGGCACAGGAAAGGAACTATGGGGGTAAACCCTACAAGGTTGAGGCAGAAAATGCTAAGAGGACAGAACCTAGAATGGACATCTATCTTGGAAGCTTTGCTTGAATGAAGAATATAGAAAAAAGAAATCAGATAAATACAGGGTCATGAATCACAGAATGAGAGTCTAGAGTAAAGAGAAAGAGAATATGGTTAATAAAGAGATGGAAGAAATTCTTTATTGTAAGGAGTATAAAAAATGAAATTAAAAAACCCAATGAATAGGACTAGATGAAGAGGAGGAGAGAAAGGGTAAATCTACTTTACTGAGAAAGGAAAGAAGAGATTATACACACACACACACACACACACACACAGAAAACACACACGAGAGTGTAACAAATAAAAACTAAGGAAGGGATCAGGGATAACAGGAAGAGTCAGTGGGAATAAAGCCATCTTAAAAAAAAGATTTAAGTTAAACTATGGAACACAATACTATATTTACAACAGGAGAAGAGAAACTGAAATCCTAATTAAACACCCTCCTCCCCTTATTTTAGAGAAGAAGGAAAATATATACACCTAATACAACTGAGAAGGGTACTGAATGGATTAAACAATCCAATACAACAAAGAAGAGAAACAGATATAGATAAGAAAACAAAACTCCACAATCTGTTGTTTATGAGAAAAACATTTAAAAAATAAAGACATACACAAAATAAAGCTGAGAGGATGAATAATCAAATGAATTTAAAAAAAATCAGGAGATGCTATCTATCATAGCTAGCAGACAAAGCAAAAACAAACATTAAAAAAAGGAAATAAACAAGGAAATATTTTACTGAAATGGTCCACAGACAACAAATCAATGTCTAGGAATAAACTTACATGCTTCTAAATGCCTTAGCACTGAAATTCATAAAAGACACATTATGTGAACTTCAAGAAGATTTAGTTTTAAGAAGTTTCAATATCCTATGAGTTTTAGATAAATCTAACATAAAGACTAAAAAAAATAGAAAATATGAAACTAAACTAGAGTTAAAAGACTTTTGGTACTTTCTAAATGGGATAGCAAAAATATATAATTTTTTTTTTGCCAAATGCAACTTTTACAAAAATAATCATATAATAATAGAGCACGGAAATATTGCTATCAAAATAGCCCTAACATCCTTTATAGATCATAATGCCATAAAAATAGAAATTATTTTAGAAATCACAAATAAAATATACAGGTCTAAATGGAAACCTAATAATGAAACCATTAATAAATGGGTCAAAAACAAATCATAGGAACAATAGAAAATCTGTTATGTAAAAAAATTATAATAATGACACAATGCCAAAATTTTTGAGATACAGCTGGGGGAAAAAATCATACATTAAAAACAAATTGAAAATGAGAAGATCAATGAATTGAATATACATTTAAAAAAAATCAGGGAGTCAAATAAGCCTAAAACACAAAAGAGGAGATATTTAAAAATTAGAGGGGGAAACAGGTAAATCTGAAACAAAAACTCCAAAGGAATAATAAATTAAACTAAAAGCTAGGGTTTTTTTTGAAAACGACTTTAATAAGAAAAGAAAATAAAGTCAATAAAATAGTAAATGAACAGGTTGAAATAATAGAAGATATAAAACTAGAAAATATAAAAAGAATGAGAACATTATGTAAACAATTATATGCTAAGAAAACAAAACACAAAAGAATATCTTTCAAAAATAAAATATTCAACTATCAGAAGACCTGATAGAGATCTCAAATAACTTGATCTCAGAAAAAGAAATACAACAGAAAAGAAATTATTGGACCTGATGGAGAATTCTATCAAACTTTTACAGAACAGTTAGTTCTTTAATTCACAAACTTTTCTCAAAAATTCAGAGGCAAATCTACCAGAATCCTTTGATGAGATATAGTCCTAGTACTTAAAACAGAAAAATATAAAACATGGAAAGAAAACTATAGGCCATTTATCTGTACTGAATACTGATTCAAATTTAACCCCTCCCCCCAACATATTAGAGGCAGCTAGGTGGCATGGTGGAGAGGACATTGGCCCTGGAATCTGGAGATCCTGAGTTCAAAACCAGCCTCAGACACTTAATAATTACTTAGCTGAGAGATCTTGGGCAAGTCACTTAACCCCCTCCCAACCTCCCCCCCCACAAAATCAAACAGATTACAGTGATTTCCCCATTTATAAGACACACCTTAATTTTGGGACAGGAAATTTGAAAAAAAAAATGTATTACATAAAGTTATTGAACATAAGTTTTATTCATCATGAAATTCAAGGCCCTTCTGCTCATAGCTTTCAGGCATCTTTTGGGCAAGGTTTGGATACATGTTTAGTTGATTCCATTTCATGAACCTGAAAGCATCAATTGTGTCTCCTTTGAAATCAGGAACTTCTTCATCAGCAATTTTTCTGGCCTCCTGCTGAACTGTCTTTGTGGACACAGGAATTCCACTTGCCCTTTGTTCTTCAATCCATCTCTCCAATTCCCTCTCTAACTCAGGCCATTTGGCTGCCTTGCCTCTCAAGGCCTTCTTCTGCTGTGATGTTTTCAGTTAGGTTTCTCCTTCCAGCATCCAGTCTCAGATTGTTTTCTCAGTTGGAGGAGGACCAAACTGATGTTCAATAGCACAATTTTTTTGAACTTGAATTCATCATTTGACGAAAATCTTTTCTGAGCCATTTCTGGGCAGAATGTGGCAAAAGATAACCTAATATACCAGTAACAAATGTGAGACAATGAGCAAAGACAAGCACGAAAAAGCAAGAAATGCAAGTAAAAACTGGGAGCATTTTATTCAGTGGTTGTAGATTTTTTTACTCAGAGACTTCAATTTTTTGAAAAAAGGGTGCGTCTTATATTTGGGGAAATATGGTATACCAGAGACAGAAGGATGGTTCAACTTTAGGAAAACATTCAACATAATTAATCATATTAATAATTCTAAACATCTAAAACCATATTATTACCTCAGTAGAGACCAAAAAAAGCCTATGACAAAATATAACACTCTTTTCTATTAAAAACCCCAGATAGTACAGGCACAGAGGGGTCTTTTCAAAAAATATTAAAAGTATCTTTTTAAAACCAAAAGTAAACATGACATGCAATGGAGATATAATAGAACCTTTTCCAATATATACAGGAGGGAAACAAAGATGCCTATTCTTTTCATTATTATTTCATATAGTTCTAGAAATGCTAGGAAATAAAATAATTAAAGAGGAGAGGAAATTATCCCTGTTGGCTGATGACATGATGGTTTACTTGGGAAACCCCTAGGGAGTGAGCAAAGATACTAGTTGAGACAATTAATAACTTTATCGAAGTTGCAGGTTACAAAATAAATGCTCAAAAATCAACAACATTTTTATTTATTAATAACAAACACGAAAAGCAATAATAGAAGGGGAAATCACATTCCAGATAACTGCAAATTGATAAATAATTTTGGGATCAACCTGCCAAAACACACACAAAAGACTTGTATAGATTCAATTATGAAATATCCCTTAAAGAACTAAAGAACAACTCAAATAGCTGCAAGAATATTCAATATTCATGCATGTCAGAATAACGAACATGATAATACCAACAAAACTAATTTTCAATCTTAATGCTATACCAATCAAATTATCAAGAGGATACTTTATAGAGCTTGATAAAATTATAACAAAATTCCTTTGGAAAAATAAAAAAAACCTTGAAAATGATAATGAAATAAGATAATGAAAAGGAGGAAGGAGAATGGCACTTCTGGATTTCAAACTATACTATAATGCACCAGTCATCAAAACCATCTGATATTGGTTAAAAAAATGACAGTTTTAATGAAATGGACTAGAGAGAGATTCAAAAACAATACAATTCAATAACTCAAGTGTTTCATAAAATAGAAAACATAAGTTACTCAAGACAAGCTCCCTATATGATTAAAAACTGCTAGAAAAATGGGAAAGAAATATGAGAGAAATTAGGCTTAGATCAAAACCTTACACTGCATTCCACAATAAACTCTGAATGGATACAAAACTTTAATATTAAAGATGATACTAGAAAAAAATTAAGAGAAACAGATCATATATCTCTTGCAGTTATGACTAAGAAATGTATTCTCACAGACAACATTAATGTATCTATGAACAGGATAAAAAGGAAAATGTCAAATAGAAAAAAAATCTTTGTATCAAATTTCTGATAAGGGATTGGGAATTAAAAATATGCTAAATGACACACACTCTAATAGCCAGTGCTGAATAGCTAAATGGTCATAGGATATGAACAGTTTTCAAAAGAGTAAATTTATTCCCCCAATTCAGGAGACTGTCCTCCAGTATGGAGACCAAAAGTCCCACTTCTATTGATTGTGATTTTTTTATTTTGTCATTGCTTTCATAGAATCCTATGTATTCTCCCTCCTTTTTCTCTCTGAGGATCATCTCATATGATAAACACTATTATTTAAGGGGAAGGGGTCATCATAATTGATTGATACGCTGAAAATGTGTAACACCTGTACATCTCCTACAAGTATTCCCCATCGTGTAGAAATATGCTTCTAATCATTAATAAGAGAAATAAAAAATTTTAAAAAACTGAACCTTAGGGGCAGCTAGGTGGTACAGTGAATAGAACACTGGCCCTGGAGTCAGGAGTACCTGAGTTCAAATCCGGCCTCAGACACTTAATAATTACCTAGCTGTGTGGCCTTGGGCAAGCCACTTAACCCCATTGCCTTGCAAAAACCTTAAAAAAAAAAAAGAAATTGGGCACTTAAATTCATTCTTGGTGGACTGTGAAATGGTATGATAATTTTGAAAAGCAATTTGTAATTATGTAAATTTAAAGAATATATATCCTTTGAGCCAGAGACTATTACTGGCTTAAATCCTGAGAAGTCATTGATAAGAAAAAAATTCACATATACTACAAAATATTTACAGCAGTACTTTTTGTGATTGCTAAGAAATGGAGATAGTAGATACTCATTGGTTAGGGAATGGTTAAATAAATTGTGGCATATGAATGTAATGATAATGATATACTATTATGCTGTAAGAAATTTTGTGTAAAAATACTTAGAAGCATGGAAATAACATATTGATATCCCCAACCTTCATGGATGTAGGCAGTGCAAAATCAATTGTGATAACCCTTTCCCCTCAAATAATAGTACTTATCATATCAGATGGTCCTCAGGGAGGAAAAGGGTGAAAGAAAAGGGTGGGATACTATGAAAAGATCAATAAATTAAAAATCAATAGAAAAGGGGTCTTCAAATTAGAGGATAATCTTTTGAATTGGGGGCCAAGTTTGGGTAATCTCATCCAAGAATAAAGTTCATAATAGATAAGCCATGCAAAGATGGAGACAACAGCATGCTTCCCAGTTCGACAAATATAAAACACCTAGGTAATAAGGGAGTGTACTAGGTTTTGGGGTTATAGGTATAAAAAGTTAATAGTCTGTGCACTTGGAAAACCAATATTTTACTGGGGAATACGAGTATATAGTATAAGCAAAAGGTATTTAGTAATAATTTTAAGGAGAAGCTCTGTGACAGGAAGTAGCATCTCACCTGTGATCTGAGGGAAGTTAGGGATTCTATGAAGTAGTTATGCAGGGAGAGCATTCCTAATGGGACCAATCCCTTGCACAAGGGTCTAAAAACGGAAAAGATGCAATGACATATATGGAGGAAGAGAAGCAGGTCAGTCTGATGAAGGATGGTGTGAGAAGAGGAGTAACATGAATTGGAATGGAAAAGAATATGAAAATCCAAGATAAGAGTTCTGAAGGCAACCAAACATTTTGTGCTTCAGTCATGAGAACCTGAGCTCTAGCAGAAGAGAAAAGGGGAGGAGTCCAAAAGAGGTTGTGGAGGTAGCATCAGTAAGACTTGACAATTGACTGAATATTGGGAGTTGAGGAAGATTCAAGTATCATTGTAAGTTTACAAATCTAGGTTCCTAGAAGAATGGTGTTACCATTAGTAAAAATAGAAAAGTTAAGATGAAGGGGTGAATTTGGGGGAGGAGAAATATAATGAGTTTGTTTTGGAGATAAGTTTTAGATGTCTACCAGGTAACAATTTTGATCATATGGCTGGTGACTTAGCATGGCATCTCCTCACTCAAATCCAAATCACTTGCTTGTCATGGCATCACCTCCCTGATGTCATGGTCTTCTTTGAGAAGGAAGGACAAACATTATTCCTGACTGATACTATGTGATTATCTCATCCAGAAGACTACTGATTATGAAAAGTATTGTTACATAATTTGTAATTTTGAAAACTGTAACTTCACAGGACACAAATTGTAAATGTTTCTTAAACTTAAAAAAGTTAAGATGGACTGTAAGAATTATTCCTTATAACACACTGTTAGTGGAGTTGTGAATTGATCCAATCATTCTGGAGAGCGATTTGCAACTAGGAGCAAAGAATAATTTGACCCAGCAATACCAAAACTAGCTCTATATATATCCAAAAGAAATCATTAAAAAGGGGAAGCTAGGTGGCAGTGGGTGGAGCACTGGCTCTGGAGTCAGGAGTACCTGAGTTCAAATTTGGCCTCAGACACTTAATAATTACCTAGCTGTGTGGCCTTGGGCAAGCCACTTAACCCCATTGCCTTGCAAAAAAAAAAAATAAAATAAATAAAAGGAAAAAGAAATCATTTAAAAAAAGGGAAATGTTTCACATGTTTAAAAATATTTATAGCTGCTTCCAAAACCTTAAAGTTACAAATTCTCTCCCTCCTACCCAACTTCCCCTCTTTGAGAAAGCAAGTTAATTGATATAGGTTAAAAATATGTAGTCAAGAAAAACATTAGAATAGTCATGTTGTAAAAGTAAACATTACCTCCCCAAAAAGAAACCAAGGAACACAGTGCTTTGATAATAACAATAACTAATACTGCTAATCTAGGCAGAAATATTCCCAGAGAGTAGGAAAATAAAACCCCAATCTACATACTTACAATAATTTGCTATAAATATCCTTTTGGAATATACATTTTCCTTCTGTCCCCCAGTTTCCTTGTTCACTTCACTGTGAGTTCCTTGAAAGCAGGAATTGTCTTTTGTCTTTTTTTTCTTTTCTTCAGCAATTAGCACAATGCTTGGCACAAAGACACTTAATAAGTGCTTACTGGTTGACTGTTAACTTTGTATTTTATGAATCAATCTCCTTAGAAAAGTTACTACAGAGAAAATATCTAAGAAGGAGTATCATGGAAGAGAAATGGCATTATATTTGGGCAAGTCACTTAAAACTTTTGGGCTCTGTTTCCTTATCTGTAAAATCTGAGTCTGTGGAAATGATCAGGATCAGTTATTGCTCAGGAAATCTTGCTTCATAAATTACTGACTTTGTAAACTACTGACTCTAGTTTTTAAGCCAATTTTCTGTGAAATTCGACATGACTATTCTCCAGTCTGCTAACAGGGGTGAACTAAAAAAATGCTTCAGAAATTGCAGGGCTGAATATTAAGATTCCAGGGACTATTACAATGCCTCCACCCCATAAAGCCTCCCTGAAATGAGTGGCAACTCACACCCATCATTCCAACATGGTCAAATGGCCAAATACTGGAAAGTTAAGAGTACCATTGCTTCTTCTTGAAATATATAATTGTTGCATATTAACAAACATGAGAACTAAAATAAAAAAAAAACAAGATTTATGATTTCATTGGTGCTGTGAACTTCTGATAAGAAAATTCCCTGTATCATGGAAGATTGGCAACTACTATGCAATTTACATATAAAAAAACCTAAAAATTCTAGTGAGTTATCCTAAGTCTTGTGAATAGCTGGGAGTCACAGTCAAGTGTGTGGTAAAAGCAGGTAGTTTTACTGATTAAAAGGTGAGATCTCTATCCCCCACATCATACTGCCTCTCAAAATCAAAATTATTTATGTAATTTATTTTATCCCATTTACTAAATTATCAGAAGCAAATATAGGAATAGTTTTCTCCAAATAATGATAAAACCAAAAAAGACTAATGTAGCAGTAATAATGACTGACACTGTAGATGGGCCATTGATGGTATTTTAAGGTTAGCAAACATGATTCCATTTGATATAGTATTAGAATTTCTAGCTTTTATGAAATAACTTACCTCTTGAAAGTTATGTTGGGTGAATTTGTCTGCAATCCTCAAAAGCTCACGGCATGAATGAGTGTCTGCAAAAGCTCTAATGCCTAAGCAGTTGGATGGATCTAGTTGTCTCTTTAAGAATTCACAACAGGCTTCCTGGATTTCTGCCAATTGAAGGAGACAAGCAGCTGGTAGAAGGGTCTGAACATTGCCCTCTTCCACTGTGATCTGGGAGGTGTAGGCAAAGTCAATCAGCAGCTCCATTGCCCTTTCATCAATGTCTCTGATCACTACCTCAGTCTGACGGCTCTCTGCTAGTTCTCCTGTAAACATGGCTCGAAAATAGGGACTACAGGCTGACAAAATGACTCGATGGGCATAAATCTTTTTAGCACCCACAACTAGTACCACATCACACAGTTCCCGGTGCTTCCGCAAAAGGTTGATAACTTCTAGGGTTTGCCGGGGATGCTTGTCAGAGATATAGGGCATGCGAGCAGGCTGGGGAACCCCTTCTGGAAGCTTGTTGGGGTCTCCAAGGGTACAACGGCTTGTCACATCCATTCCAGTCTCTCCTGGTCGAGTGCTGGTACACCTAAAGGAATGATGTGGAAAAAGACATGAGAATAGATATAGTACTGATTCAACTTTGCCTGAAAGAACAGATAACTCTGAAGTAGTGTTGCGTTGGAGCAAAAAGGCCTGATCAAGCAGATTTTCTGAGAATTTTTGAGTTTAAAAATATTCTGAGAAATCTGGGGAGTACTGCTTCATACATACAGCTATTAGTTTTGAAGAGAGAACAAAATCTTTGCTATCTGGCATCTTAAAATAAGACATAACAATTTTGTCAAAATATTTTGACCAAAGAGGTAGTAAGCCAAACCCATAAATCCTGAGATTTGGGGCAGGAGAAAGATATATCAAGCCATTATAGTCCATTTTTAATACTTTGTAAAAGTAATGTGGTAAATGATTATTTTTCTTTATAGAATACTGGTCTATGGATTTTACTCAATGATCCACTTATTTAATCTTGCAAGATTAAAAGATGAGGTTTTTATTTAGGTCTTAAAAGACATTTTCCTGGGGGGTGGCTAGGTGGCATAGTGGACAAAGCACCGGCCCTGGAGTCAGGAGTACCTGGGTTCAAATCTGGTCTCAGACACTTAATAATTACCTAGCTGTGTGGCCTTGGGCAAGCCACTTAACCCCGTTTGCCTTGCAAAAACCTAAAAAAAAAAAAAAAAAAAAAGACATTTTCCTATGAACATATATTTATTCTCAATGACATTATCCTGACTTAACGGATAACATTTCTTTGATGGAATAGAAGAGAAGGTAGTAGTAAATTCCCTTAGATAATACAATTCTAAAATAATATGAAGGTTTTTTTGGTGAGAACAGAATTAGAATGAAGGTAAGTGAATGTTTTTAAGGAGTTATTTCCATCCAGCTACTGCAGCCTGAAAAATTGCTCTTTATTGCTCTAGAAATATTTTGTTTCAAGGATTGTACTATGGCTTTCTAAAATTTTTTTTAATTAAAGGTTTTATTTATTTTGAGTTTTACAATTTTTCCAATCTTACTTCCTTCCCCCACCCCCCACAGAAAGCAATTTGTCAGTCTTTAAATTGTTTCCATGTTGTACATTGATCCAAATTGAGCATGATGAGAGAGAAATCATATCCTTAAGGAAGAAACATAATGTATAAGAGATAACAAGATCAGACAATAAGATATCAATTTTTTCCCCTAAATTAAAGGGAATAATCCTTGAACTTTGTTCAAACTCCATGGTTCTTTATCTGGATACAGATGGCTTTCTAGAATTAAAGCACCTTCATGTGACACATTTTAGATGAGGAAACTGAGGCCCAGGGAGGTTAAATGCTTTGTACAGATAGAACCACTGCATCACTAAAGCTAAACCTTTTCTAGAATATCTGAAGATGACGAAAGGAAAGATTGCAACCTCAAATGAGATATTTTTAAAGGTCTTCCCATAATGCCTAGTACACAGTAGGCACAAATCCAATACCCATTCATTCTTCTCCCTTCCTCTCTTATTCTCTCTAAAGACAGGAACTGGTCATGGTGTTAAAGAAAGCTAGAACTGAAAAAAATGATTTTCTCATGGCCAAACATTTTTATCAAATGACAGTCTGAGAAACATAAAGAAAATGGACATTGGTGATTTTTGAAAAAAAACATTTGAGTCAGCAGAGCAAAAAGGAAGTTTTTAAAGACTCTCTTCAAACTATATCTCAAAGATATAGTGATAGATGGGACTGGGGAGACCACTCCATTTAATGACCCATTGAGAAATTACACCAAAGCATAAAACAGGGGCGGCTAGGTGACGCAGTGGACAGAACACTTGCCTTGGAGTCAGGAGTACCTGGGTTCAAATCTGACCTCAGACACTTAATAAATACCTAGCCATGTGGCTTTGGGCAAGCCACTTAACCCCACTGCCTTGAAAAATCTAAAAAAAAAAGCATAAAACAATTTATTTAAGATGCTCATCAGTTTCATGAAAAATAACCCTGTCCAGTGTTCCAATGGGGAAGGATTCCTAAGTCAAAATGTTCCTGTTTTTGCAGAATGTAATATATTCATTGCATCAATTTCCTGAATACTGCAAAGCCTCTTCAGGGAAATCCATAAAAATTAATTTAATCACCTAGGCTTTTGACATATAGCTGGACAAGCAGACCACTTGATATACAGAACATTTATTATTTTTAGAGACAATGAGCTGTGCCCACAGTTGCATAAATGATAACTAGATAGCATTTGGGAAATTGGCTAGTGTTTTATAGTTTGATGTCAAAAAAGCCTGCATTTTCCTTGTGGTTGTTTAGTGGCTTCAACCACTGGAAGACCATAATCCAAGAAAAATTAAAACTATAAGTGCAACGAAAAGATGCATAATAGCTTTAAGAAGGCTGATGACAACCTCAGTCTGACAGATCTCTGCTTAGTTCTCCTGTAAACGTGGCTTGAAAATAGGGACTACAGGCTGACAAAATGACTCAATGGGCATAAATCATGTCCATTATTTGGAGATGATGTGTGTAGTGGCAGAATGAACATTATTAAGACCATAGAATGCAGTGTGGTACTACAGAATGAACTTTGTCATTAAAGCATTATGTAAATAGTCATGATTACTGATGTATTATCCCTGTTTTATAAATTAAAAAATAACACAATTGCACCTTAGAGAGAGAGAGATTGATTGACCTATGGTTACAAAGTTATTAAGAATTTAAAGCAATATTTGAACCTGGAGGGGGTGGCAGTGTATCTTGACTAAAAGTCTAGCACACTTTTCACTATCTCACATTGCCTCTTAAGAGGAAGGCATTAAGCCCACCAGGTATAATTTTTATGTAGAATATATAGAAAGGCATGAATAAGCACCACAAAGGATGAAAAAGTAATAAGCCATGACAAAATTCATTAGGTGCAGTAAATGATAATATAGATCAATCTAAATATCTAAGTAAGAAAATAGGGTATATAGGGGTTTTTAACCTTAAAGTGATTTTAATGTTAGGTTTCCATGTTAGGCCTTTTTAGTCATTCTGAATATATTCACTCTTTATTTAAAGCTAAACAGTGGGGTTCAAACTGCATATAATTCTTGTGACCTGGCAGGAATAATAATTGCTTATACATGGAAATTTAATGGTTGAAAAATAACTTAGCTGTTAAAGGATAATTTTGCTCACCCTTATAAACAAGCAAGTAAGTTTTTAATTCCATTGCTATCAGTTTAAGACTTTTTTATACTTTATAACTTAAAAATGAAGAAAAGCATTTTAACATGTTTCATGTTCATAAAGAATGAAGTTTAAAATAAAAAGTTCTCATGCTAAAACCTCAATGTGTATATAATTTAGAAATTTAAAAAACTTTAGTGTTACAAATTGTATGTATGTGTGAGTGCATGCTCAAGTCTCTATAATCACTCCTTTCAGAGTTCTTCTACACCACCACCACCCCAGCTCTGACTTTTCTTCCTGTTTAGTTGTGATCTTATAGTAGATGAGTAAAATTACATATTATCCTGTATTCTTGAATCCCTTGGCTCCTTGTCCTTTCCAAAAGTCCAACTCTGGGATTTTCTTACCCACATCCATTCTACACCACACTCCTTCTACTTTCTTGGATTCCACTCAAACTACTAAACAATAGCAAATGAAAAAAATCACACAGCTATGCATACCAGATTACAGTTATGATTTCTAATCCAAACTGGGTCCCACTGCTACACATTCAAACAGTGCACATTCTAAACATTCTCTTCTGGAAACCCTCCCTCTCTTTACTCTTTTTTTTTAAGGTTTTTGCAAGGCAAATGGGGTTAAGTGGCTTGCCCAAGGCCACACAACTAGATAATTATTAAGTGTCTGAGACCAGATTTGAACTCATCAGGTACTCCTGACTCCAAGGCCGGTACTTTTTATCCACTACGCCACCTAGCCATCCCCCTCTCTTTACTCCTAAACAAAGAACCTTACCATATACTTACTGAGGAATGAAGATCATTCAGAGTGAGTTTTCTCTTCTTCCCCATTCTATTCCTTAAAACTTTAATATCATTTGTCTCTTCTTTCCTTCAGGTACTTTCCCCCCTTCTTTTCAATAAGACCAATTCTTCTGTTTGTACCCTAACCTCTATTATTTTCTGAACACTACTTTTTAACATGAAATTTTTATTGAGGTCTTTTGTATTTTTACACTACCCAAATATTCCTTAATATCATTCCCTTTGCTGTTCCCAGAGATCTATCTCATTCGACAAATATTATTTTTGACAAAAGAGGAAAAGAAGAAAAAAGCAAAACTCAACATATCAAAAAAGTCTGAAAATATGTCTGTCATATAATACTTGTGGATCTCCTTCCCTCCTCTGGGTGGGAAAGTTTTTCTACAGCTCTTCTTTCATTCTGTGCTTGTTCTTTATATTTTTGCATTATTCACTTATATCATTTTTATATAACATATATATGTTTATATCACACATATATATCATATAACTTTTGTCCAATGGTTTAGTTTGATCTATAAATGGAAATTTGAAGCGTTCTCTCTATATTTACTTGGAGTACATTAAGACACAAGTCCAAGCAACATTTTGATTTCCCTGGACAAAGATACCATGAAATGAAGGAGCTTTTTCAGTGGAGTCACAATGTTGGGATTATTCATGTCCATCAAATGATTAATAAGATATTATAGTTTGATTCCTTCAATTTGTAAAAGCCATTTGTAATTCCATTTAGGAGAGATAATGATTTAAAGCTAAGGAGAATCAACTCTGAAAAAAATTACATTTTACATCATTTATTCTTGACATTACTGTTTGGTGTTGTTTTCTCACTTATAACTCAGGCCTATTTTATATATCTAAAATACATAACTAAGCAAAAAAATGCAGAATTGAATCAAAATCTTTACAATAACTTAAAAGGTATTTTATGTTTCTATCCTTAGGATATGATTTCTCTCTCATCACTAAATTTGGATCAATGTATACCATGGAAACAATGTAAAGACTAACAGACTGCCTTCTATGGGGTGGGGGAAGGGAAGTAAGCTTAGGGGAAAAAGTGTAAAACTCAAAATAAATAAAAATCTTTAAAAAAAAAGGTAATTTAACTGTCATAGTACAGTAATTTCCAAATAAGTTTTTCTTTATAACCCTGGGATTTTTTGGCTCACCTCTTTTACTTCTATGCCAACACATTTTTTTTTTATCTTTATAGATTCTTCTAGTGATATAAGCTGTAAATGCTTTATATAACTGGTCTATATTTGAAGAGCTCACTAGTATTCTCTTCTTTTGGTAGTAGATATTCAATACTTTCAGTTAAAAAAAGGTAAGATCAAACTAAGTCAACAAACATTTATTATATATGTATATACTAGACACGGATGATGAAAATTGGAGACATAAAAGGAAAAAAATAGTTCCTGATTTCATTTTACAGATGAGGAAACTAAGGCAAACAAGATTAGTGATTTGCTTAGGATCACAGCTTGTGTCAGAGGCCAAATTTGGACTCAGGAAGATGAGTCTTCCTGGCTACAGAGCTTTATTCAATGGGTCACTTAGCTGACTAAATATGATGATTACAGAAAAGTATAGAAATATGTTCACAATTTGATGTGGAATAAAGAAGAGATCACAAAAAATATACACAATAACAATAATATAAATAGGAAGAAGACCTATGCTTCACAGCATAGGCAGTTTGTAGTTCATACTACAAAAGGCCCTTCAAGGCTGGCATGGGCCTATAATCCTTGATCTTGGAGGTTTAGGTTGACAGAGCTCTAGAGTTCTGAGCTCAAGAGGGCTAAGCTGATAGGGTATCTGTATTAATGTTCTCATTCCTATGAGTGATCTGAGTGCCTAAGGAGGGGCTAACCTACCCAGGTGGGAAATGATGTATCTCAAAGTTCCTCTGAAGAAACAGAGCGGATCAGAATATGAACAGTGCCTGTATTTTTAGCTTGGATGAGAGAGAGAGAGAGAGAGAGAGACCTGACATTTAAAGTAAATTCAAAACAAACAAACAAACAAACAAATAACAAAGAACAGGAATCAAAAAGAAGGAGGATAGATATTAGGAGAAATTTTGGGATCCAAATCAATAAAAATTCATATTTTTAAGGGAATATTGTAAAACTACAAAGAAGCAGCCTAGATTCAAGGAAGAATTATGAAAAGATACTTCCTTTGATTCCCCGGTAGAGATAGGAAATCTGTGGGTGTAGAACATTGTATCTTCTGACTTTCATTTTACTGACTGATTTTGCTGATTTTCCTCTTTTAAAAATACTCCTTGTTAGATAAAGGGCACCTCTGGAGCCATTCAAAGAAATTTATTGAAATAAAAACAAAAGATATCAATAAAAAATTTCCTTAAAAAAAGGAAGGTTTTCATCCAGAGGAAGATGGTTAGATGATTTGCTAGTAATTCATATGATACTGGGAAGCACTTTTGCAAATAATTATGGATCTTATCTACCACTGTTTTGCAGTTTTGTAGACAAGCATAGTGCTCCCAAAGCCTGTAATGTGCAAGGGATAACTGTCTAGTCTTTTGCTAGAGACTGCTGAAAGTACACTTTTTCTGCATACAGGTCTTTATAACAAAACAGTAATTCTGATAATATTCAATTTTCCTAGCACAGTAACTATGAAATAATCCATAAAATGCAGGGGAAAGGAGAAGAAATACTGGACTGTATGGAGAAGAATAGCAATGTCAGAAGAATCCCCAAGTTAAAAAAAGGGAAAGGAGAAATCTGCCATTCTCTAATCTCCCTTCCAATTCTGTGGTGAGTTCTGGGCCTAACTGAACTTGGAACTGCCACCAGGGTTGGCTCCACCTGGCCTGCCCACATAGCTTAGGCATCCAGGGAAGCAGATGCTCCCTCTGCTGTATGAGAACCAGCAGGGGTGACCACTTCAATTACCTATAAATTTACTTGCTTTTCCATTTTTCATTTCCCTCATCTACACCTGAAAAATTACTGTAACACTTTCTGGAGCAAATTCACAAACACTTTCATGAATAAATTCCTCTTTTTACAGATACACAGATAAACTTTTTTTACAGATTTACAGACAAACTTTTTACAGATATAAACTTGTCTTTTTTCTCTACTGTACAAAGCTGGGAATGTGCTCAGTTGCCACCTCAAAAGTGAAAATGAGGTTATTAATAAAATCATACAAATGTTTGAAGTCTCAAAAGTTATATGCAAATGTTGAACAATATGTATAATAACAAAATCCTCAACAAGTCTGTGGTTGGTACCTTTGAGCTGCCTAGTCTGCCAAAGGTGAGACATGTAATTTCTTAGAGGAAGTACAAGAGGTGATCTAAAGGAAACAAAAGTCAGAGAAGGAAACTAGTTCCCCTGCTACATACATGAGTTACACACATGAAACAGCAAGAAGGGATCTTAATAGAACCACAGAATGTCAGGGTTGGATGCCTTAAAGATTATCTAGTTCAGGGGCCAGGAGCACCTGATGTGCAGGTCCTGTAGGGCTGCTGAAGCAACACAGGCTGGGGCTAGAGCAGGCTAATGTTTAAGTGGAGAACTGCGCAAACTGGCTATAAGTGAGGCTATTAATGTGCACTTGGTACTGGCTGAACAGAGGAGCTCCACCCTACTATTCTGTCCAGTCCTCTCATTTTCAAGATGAGGAAATTGAGAGCCAGGAAGGTCAATGATTCATCTAAAATCACAGACTAGAGTGAAGATTAATAATATACAGTCTGTTGTACCCATGTCAAGTGTTTGTTTTTATAATACCACACTACTTAGCTTGGTACACAGTCTACTCCAGAAAAAGAGATATTGCTGCAAAGTCAATTTATTTTAAATGCTTAACAAGACTAAATATTACATTGATAATTTTACTTATACTTTTAGTTTGTATTTCATAATGAATGAGTAAATTTCAGGTTTATCAGAAAATCTGAATCTTTGAGACTGGAGTTCACACATTAAGTATCTACTATGTATAAGGCAATGAGTTAGAGGTTCAGATTTTACTATAGGATCTTTTCCTTAAGGTTCCCAAGAGTTTTTTCTGTATTTTAAATGATTCTGCTATTGAATGCCAGTAATTTTTTTATTTCCTTTTTAACCAATTTCAATTCCTTTACCAACTTTTACCAATTTCAGACAGAAAGTGTACTCTACCATACAGATAACACAGGACTGCCTTAGCAATGTAGAATATAAAACTGAGCAGAAGAATTCCATTATCTAAACAGTTTTTTTAAAGGAGATTATTCTTGCTGCCATGTGCGGGATAGCAAAATTGACTAGAAGAAGGCAAACAACAGAATCTCAGAATTGGAAGGGAATTCAGAGGCCTCATCTCTAATTCACCCAAATCTGCAACAGAATATACCTTACCTCATATATGACAAGTGATCTTGAAGATCTCCAATCACTATCTCTTTAAGTAGTCCTTCTCTTTTGGAGAGTGCTGATAGAAAGTTTATCTAACCTGATGTATAAATATGCTTTTTTGCAACTTTTGTTCATTGGTCCTAGTTCTGTTCTTTGGAACCAGTTAATAGTAATAGCAGTAATAATGACTAGCAAGATTACAGTTTTAAGGTTTGCAAAGTGTGCAACAGATATCTCATTTTATCTTCACAACAACCTTGGAAGGCAGATGTGGTCATTAACCCCTTTTATAGATGAGGAAATTGAAACAGATTAAGTGACCTGACCCAGGTCATAACTAATAAGAGGCTAAGGTCAGGTCTGAACTCAGATCTTCCTGACTCTAGGCCAAGCTATCTCACCATTTAGCTGTCACATTTATAGTGTGCTTTAGTATCAATGAGTGGTTTCCTCATAAAGTAAGCACTTATGCCCCATGAGAAAGGGAGAACAAGTATTATCATCTCCCTGTGACCATCACTTTTCCACTTCCCAGAGAAGTTGATTAAATTGCTTGTGATCATAAATGCTAATAACTGTCTTGGGCAGGATTTGAGTCTGCTGACTACAAGTTCAGCATTCTTCATGCTGCCTAAAAAACTACCATCACCACAACAATAATGCTAGGTTTACACAGTAATTCAAAGCTTGCAAGGTACTTTTCCTATTAACTAATTTGGTCCTTTGACTTGCTTATTAAGCAAAACAAGTATGATTTCCATTCCATGTGGTAAGGCTTCACATTCTTGAACACAGTATTATATTCACTGTAAGTGTTCTCATCTATACTCTATAAAGTCTTGGTTCCTTCAAGTAATCTAGACATTGCATAAACTCAAGAGTTGTCATTAATATGTTTACCTTTTTTTCTGAATCTTCTCCAACTTAACTGATATCCTTCCTAAAATAAAAAGATGCCCTCAGAATTGAACATAATATTCTAGATGTTTCTGATACCAGGGCATAGGAGAACAAGATTTTTATCTCATTCCCAGCCTAAGGTAGCCTAAGATTATTTTTGCTCTTCTTAATTGCTATAGCAAACTGTTGACTTTTGTTATCACCTTTATCAGAGTTCCTAAAGTTTTTCAAAATTGTTTTTCTTTATGATGTTGTCTTTGATAAGTTGTTTCCCAAATTATGCTTTCTTTACTCTGTATCAGTTCATGGAAGTCTTCTTAGATTCCTTTGAAACTGTTTATGTTGGGGGCGGCTAGGTGGTGCAATGGATAAAGCACTGACCCTGGAGTCAGGAGTACCTGGGTTCAAATCTGGTCTCAGACACTTAATAATTACCTAGCTCTGTGGCCTTGGGCAAGCCACTTAACCCCATTTGCCTTGCAAAAAGAAAAGAAAAAAAGAAAAAAAAGAAACTGTTTATATCATCAGTTCTTAAGGTCCAATGATACTCTATTGCATTCACATACCATAATTTGTTTAGACATTCCCATTCTAGCTTGGATATGTGTGTGTGTGTGTGTGTGTGTGAGAGAGAGAGAGAGAGAGAGAGAGAGAGAGAGAGAGAGAGAGAGACAGAGAGAGAGAGACAGAGAGACAAATAGACAGACAGACAGACAGACACCTGGTATTTAAATCAAATAAGTAAGTGAGAAAGAACAAGGAACAAAAGGATGTTGGCAGAAATCTTGGTGATTGATATCAATAAAAATTCATTTTTGAGGCAATATTGAACTCATCAGTTTCCAGTTTTATGATTAAAAGACTCATTGGTATTTTCTAGAACAATTGTGAATAAATGCTTTCATTCATTTAAATACCTTTATGTGATAGAAAGTATGAAAACATTTTGAGATCTGCATGTTACAGTATTTGTGGAGCTATCAAGGAGTATCCTAAGCACAGGTGTCAGACACTAGCATGACAAAAAACAACTTGAGAGAACAAGTGAAGATTCATAGAAAGACTATAGATTACCTTATACATACAGTTAAAAACTTTGACACTATTTTTTACTCAATAGAAGGTAACAAAAAAGAAAATGTAGAAGAGAATCCAAAAAACAAATTCTAAAATTCTAGATTTTCTTACTCACCATGTAGAAGCAAAAGTGTAATGTGAAACAGTCACAGAAGCACAGAGAAAACAGTAAAATTCAATGTTCATTAGAAGCTTTTCTCAAGAAGTGAAAAAAATCAGAGTTAAGTTCTTCAAATAAAGTTTATAGACTGCAAAAAAATCCAGCACAATGAAAATGCAAGTTTTATCAAATTACAAATTTTTTTATTAATATAATGAAGGAACAGTTATATGATGGGAGGTGATTAAAACTCTGATCAGAAAAATCTGCATATTAAAAAAAAGAAAAATCTGCATAAAATTTTTTGGCCCTTCCTCCATGCTAGAGAAGAAATCTGATTTTTTCTTCTTTTTTTATTATGGGATGTTTACAGTATCTTATTATAAAATTTGGCCATAGTTAAGTAAAAATACCATACATATAGTTTATGCATTTCTGAATTTTTAAACTTTTTCTGTGTCACCTGCTGGCCTTCATAAAACTCAAAAAATGCCCATTTAATTTCTTATGCCAAGTTATGATATATCAAAACTGCAATGGAGAAAGTTGTGATCTGGAAGGGATAACTAGTTTTTGATGGCTTCAGAAACTTAAAGCACTATTTCTCATAAGATCAA
Source organism: Macrotis lagotis (assembly GCF_037893015.1). Lineage (NCBI taxonomy): Eukaryota > Metazoa > Chordata > Mammalia > Peramelemorphia > Peramelidae > Macrotis > Macrotis lagotis. The sequence goes on along the minus strand of NC_133659.1, from coordinate 66,944,517 downwards.
TGCATCAATATTTATATTTTTTTATTTGTGTTATTTTCTAGGAATGCTACTCCCATGAAAGGCAAGGAGTGATGACTGTATATATAAATGAAGTACTTTATATAAGCTAAAAAGTCATTACTAACACGTTAAATATTTCTGAACTAGTAAAATATAGGATAATAGTAAAACAAAAGGGCAGCTACTCTGCCCTTTCATGGTACCTTGGGGCTGAGATATATAATACAGACTAAAACTAACCAGGTATTATGTTAGAAAAGGACAAAGTCCAGACTACCAGATTCTACTAATCAGATCTGGCCTTGAGAAATCACTTATTTTGCTCTTATCTCAGTTTCCTTATCTAGAAAATTAAGGGATTGACTAAGATGTCATCTGAATTCCTTCTGGTTCTGAAACTTCATTAGGGTAGTAATAAGTTAAATGATGGGAATCTCTTTCTGTCTTGAATTAATAAAGTTATATTTTGTTTCTGAGTCAAAAAACTTTTGTTTTTCAGTTGTGACTCCATGAGTGATTTGCCATTCCCTTCTCCAATTCATTTTACAGATAAAGAAACTGAGACAAACAGGGTCAAATGACTTGCCAGGGTGACACAGCTAAAGTGTCTAAGGCCAGATTTAAACTTGAGAGTTTGCCTAACTCCAAACCTGGCACTCTATCTATCCACTTTTCCCACTAAGCTGCCCACACAAAACTTTAGACTGCTTTTGACATGAAGTTATGTGATCCTCATGTAAATAAATCACAATAGCTCTTTGAATTCAAGTCAAATATTACTAACATGCGAACACTTCTAGGCCTGATCTGAAACACACAAAATTATCACAAAAATTAAGGCAGCTTTATGAAAAACTGGCTAAAATATGTCTCCTTGGGGTCTACAAAGTTTCTTTTGAAGATGAAAAAACGCCCCCTACACAGAGGGGAAAAAAAAGTACATGATTTGTAAATTGCCTTAGTTTATAAATCAATTTCCCATTGATCCTCAACATTGTGAGACAGGTAAATTGATCTATTATACCAATTTTACACATGAAGAAAACAAGACTCAGAAAATTTATGGGATGTATCAGTCAGAATCAGGTTAAGATATTCTGTATTTAAGTCCAGTATTTTTTTCACTGTCATAAAGTATTTTTACTACAGAGACAAAAATGTGAACTGATGTTTTTTAAGCTGGGGTCAGAGGAGAAATCATGGGAAGTTAGTTCTATTAAAACTATGATATACCCTACACAATTTCCCCCCAATTCCTCCTTGTATTGTTCTTACTGATATTGTTTGTCTTTCCTTTTCCTTGGCCACCAAATAAAAGATATCAGCAAGAAATTCTTTTTTTGGAGGAAAGGACAGGGAGAGGTTGAAATTACTGTCTTGTCAGCAAGACAATATTGCTGTTCTATTTTCAAAAGGAATGATATCCAAAATTTTTGTCATAGCATTAATTCCTTCAACATTTTTATTACCTACTCTCTCTCTCTGTGTATAGATACACACACACACATATATATCATGAAAAAAATCCTTTTCAACTCTCAAAATTGATTACATACTCTAGATAGAAAGAACAGCTATACTTAACCTCAAGGAGCATTAACATTTACAATATGGCAGACACAGTGCTATAGGTCAGCGATACAAAGACAAAAATGATATTTCTGGCCCTCAAGGAGTTCATAATGTGAATTACCTTTTTTTTGGTAGTGAACAACATACTCCTCTCTTACTCCTAAAATATTGCCTTTCCAAAGAATAGACACATCTCATTTTATGGAATAAATGTGACAGTTACCTAAATAAACTATTATATAAAATCTTGCTTTTCTCATTAACAATTACATAATGGAAGTCAATTTAATCCTTTATTTTTACACCCAAACTATTCTGTATTAAAAATGTAATAATCCTTTAGCAAGTGAAAAAATAATTAAAATAATTTTCCAATGAAACAAAATGTCAAATCAGAATGTTAAAATTTCATTTTCCATAGATATTATTTACTTATGATATGCATTAATAACATCATTAGCAGATCAAATATTCCACTCAATTTTTGCAATATAAAAATGGCACCTAATCAAAGAATTATTTTATAGAACTAGGAAAAAAGTAACAAAATTCATCTGGAAGAATAAAAGGTCAAAAATATCAAAGGAATTAATGAAAAAAAATGCGAAGGAAGGTGGCCTAATCATTCCAGATCTAAAGCTATATTATAAAGTGGCAGTCATTAAAACTGGTACTGGCTAAGAAACAGAGATGTGGATCAGGGGAGTAGATTAGTACAAAGAAACAGAAGTGAATGACTATAGTAATCTACTGTTTGATAAAGCCAAAAACTACAGCTTCAGGAATAAGAAATCATTAATTGACAAAAAACTGCTGGGAAACCTGGAAAATGGTATGGCAGAAACTAGACATAGAATAGTATCTCACATCCTTTACCAAGAGAAAGTAAAATGGTACAGGATTTAGACATAAACAGTGACATTTTAAGCCAATTAGGAGAACAAGGACTAGTCTATGTATCAGATCCATGGAGAGAGGATGAGTCTATGATGAAACATTATAGAGATAGAGAACATTATAAATTACAAATGGAAAATTTTGACCATATCAAATTAAAAAGTTTTTGGACAAATAAAATCAATGCTACCAAAATTAGAAATAACACAGAAAGATGAGCAACAATTTTCACAGTGTTTCTGGTAAAGGGCTCATTTCTAAAAGATAAAGAAAACTGAGTCAAATTTAGAAGAATTCAAATCATTCTTTAATTGATAAATGGTCACAGTTTTAAGATGAAGAAATTAAAGATATCTATTGTCATATGAAAAAATGCCATAAATCATTACTGATTTGAGAAATACAAATTTCACACCTATTAGACTGGCCAATGGCAAAAAAAGAAAATGATCAAAGTTGGAGGGGATGTGGAAAAAAACTGGAACATTAATGCATTGTTGGTGGAGTTGTGAACTAATCCAAACATTCTGGGGAGCAATCTGGAATTACGCCCAAAAGGTGGTAAAACTGCGCCTACCCTTTGATCCAGCAATACCATTATTAGGTCTGTATCCCAAAGAGATCATAAAAAAGGGGAAAAGACTCACATGTACAAGGATACTTATAACAGTTTTTTGTAATGGCAAAAAATTGGAAATTAAGGGACCGCCCATCAACTGGGGAATGGCTGAACAAATTATGGTAGATGAACATTATGTAGTACTACTGTTCTACATGAAATCATCTTGGAAAGACTTGCATGAACTGATGTTAAGTTAGGTGAGCAGAACCAGGTGAACATTATACACATCAACAGCAACAATCTGAGATGAGCAATTATGATGCACACAATTCCTCTCTACAATTCAGTGATTAAGGATAATCCTAAAAGATCTATTATGGAAAATGTCATTTTCATCCAGAGGAAAAAACTATGCAGTCTGAATGCAGAGCAAAACATACTACATTTGTTTTTTAAAACTTTGCCCCCCCCCACTGCCTTAATTCTAATTCTTCGTTCAAAACATGATTACTTTGGAAATAAGTTAAATAGGACTATAAATTTACAACCTATATCAGATTACTCAGTGCAAATCAGAGTGAGGAAGGGAGGGTGATAGAAAAATGTGGAACTCAAAATCTTGCATAAAAGATGAATGCTGAAAACATGTAATTGGAAAAAATAAAAATTTAAAAACTTTAAAAAGGATGGTAACTTTTATGTTGCTATAAAAAAAATTCCTCCCAAAAGACACAACTCCAACACTCTGAAGACATGCTTAAATTAGCCTAAGGTACTGACTCACCATTTTGACAATGCAAAGAATTTAGGGTTATTTTTATTATGTCTAGCTTAATGTTTTAAAGGAAAAAACGGTGACTTAAAATAAGTACATTAGATTTAAAAAGTCACCTCTATTTATATCAAATAACCTACAGCAAGAAAACATACAGTTCTGTTAGATTCTCACTGATTTAATTAACAAAGGAAAAATACATCTGAAAATCCTGCAAAGCAGGAACCAGTACTATAATTTGTATTGAAAATTACTGTATGAAATGAGCTATAGTTTAGCACTGAAAATACCAAGATCATAGATTTAGAGTGAAAGATTTGCTACATTCTTATTTTCTAAGTGAGGAAATTGAGGCTCTTAAGAGTTTAAAATGATTTTGCCCCTAGTCACATAGGTACTAGAGAGGTTTTGAATTCAGGTCCTCTGATTCCAAATATAGTACTCTATCCTTTCACTATATAGCAACTGTCAAATTTGACAGCAGCTGCTAAGTTCATTTAATCATAAAACAGATTTTTAAAAATAAAACACTGAAAATTCAATTCTACACAATTAATTTAGTTTCTTTTATTTACAGTTAAATCCATAAAAGGTTCATTTTTTTCATATCTCTCAAATTTCAAAATAAAATTCTCAACAAATTAGTAAAGTTTACATAGACGTGTGTATATATGCATGTGCATGTATACACATATAAAGATATTCAGTCTGGACTATGCAATAGGAAGCTGAAAGGATTCAGGAGAGAGACTAGAGCTAGACAGTTTTGGAAGTCATCTATATGGAGAGGCTCACTGATCCTGGAGAAGTTGATAATATCACCAAGTTGAAAGCAAACAGAAAGGAAAGAGAAGAGGGTGGTGGAGTGTCTTAGCTGTGATAGATGAAGTATGTGACTGAGAAGGAGCAGGCAGACTCACAGGAGGGGAATGAAGAAAGTTTAGTGCCAAAAAAGCAAGTATGAAGAATAACTGGAAGGAGAGGGTATGTCAATGCAGCAGAGGCCACCCCCCCAAAAAAAACCAGAAAGGGCTATTAAGACTGAACAGTCAGAAGATTTTTAGTAACTTTGGGGACAGCAGTTTCAGCTGAATAATGAGGAGGGAATTCAGAATGAAGAGTTAAAGAAAAAAAACTATATATATTGTAAAAAGGAGTAAAGCATATAATATATTGGGAGAAACTAAAGATTAAAAAGAATGTGGGTCATGGATGGGGCAGTATGTTGGACAACAGAGTACATGCAGTTTGGCTGGTCTGATAAGAAAGGCCACCAAATCATCAGCGACTAGGAGGAAGAGGAAATAATGGGAAGGTGACATTAGAGACAGATATGGAATGATAAAGAGAATGGGAAAAGGAGTTCTCAGTAAATATGAATAGATTAGCCTTGGCAAATGGCTTTTATTGTTTTGGTGTAGAGGTAAGAGAATAAGGAGGAGTGGCAAGGGAGGCTTCAGGAGAGGAAAAAACAGTTAGAACAGCTATTAGAGTGAATGGATAGGAATCAATTAAGCAATAGCAGGATTGGATGATTACAGTGAAGGTCTGGTTGAGATTAGTCGGTATAATTTTGTAGTGCACCCTGTCAGCAACTTATGATTTCTTCCAGTTCTGATCAGCAGCATGTGAGTAGTAATGAAGAAGATGGATGGTGGATATAATTGGTTGGATTTTGACAGTAAGATTAAAATAATAGGACAAAGGACCAAGGGATTATAGAATAGAGGATAGTCTAATATTCAACTAATTCATCAAGGGATCAAGGGTTGTTTTTAGAACAGGAAGGGAACTTATCAATTAATGTATCTCTTTTATTTTATAGATGAGGAAATTGAGGTCTCAAGAAGTGACTTGTCTAAGGCAACATAACAGTAAGGAGCAAAGCTAATACTTGAACTTAGGTCTCTAATTCCAAGCCCTATACTCTTTTTACAATATCCAACTGATGAAATCTTAACTGGCATATCTTAATTTACTGCACTAACATTGAGAATGTGCAGGAAAAACTCTCTCAGATTATAATTTAGTTAACCAGGAACCTAATTCTCAAGTACAAAGAAAGACCAGTGCTTTTCAGAAATAACACCAAGGTTCAAATTTTTGGTCAAAGACAAAGTAGTAGTAGAAAAGAGTGTCTCTGGCTAAGTGATAGTGACAAGGAAAAGGCTAATATCACCTGCTCTAAAATTCCTTTCATTATTTTTTTTAGGTTTTTTTTTGTAAGGCAAACGGGGTTAAGTGGCTTGCCCAAGGCCACACAGCTAAGTAATTATTAAGTGTCTGAGACCGGATTTGAACCCAAGTACTCCTGACTCCAGGGCTGGTGCTTTATTCACTACGCCACCTAGCTGCCCCTACTACGCCACCTAGCCACCCCTAATTCCTTTCATTATTGTGGATAATTGGCTGATGACTTTGATATTCAATTTAGTAAAAAAAAAAATTAATGAGAAATTGGAATGAGAAGTTAATAAAGGCATATTTCATAAAGAAATGATCAATAAACCCCACAATCTGTACCTCCTATGTCAAATAAATAATAAACCCTTATTTTATGAATTACATAAGAGAATTTCTGGCAGCTGAGAATGAGTAGCAATCAAGTTAAAAGCTAAAATGATGAAGCATTTTATAACTGTTGTTTATTTCTCCATGTACTCTGATGTCATGATCATTATTTCTATTATAGGACAAGATTAAAAATAAGGTAACAGCACTTTTCACATCTACAGCACCTTTTCATCAATACTTCCAAAAAAATTCATTAAATCCTAACACCCCAGTGAGTCAAGATAGTGGGGATAAACTGAGGCAAGAGGTGGTGAGTAACCTAAGGCTGACCAATAAATTAATACTGTAGATGGAAACAATCTATGCATTTTGGTTCTCATTTCTGGAACCAGGAAAAAAATCATAACCAAATGACAAAATATTTCTTCTCTTAAAATAATCCGACAGAACTATATAATTTATGATTTGAAGATAAACATTTGGAACACATTCATATGAAATATCAGTTAAGAAGCTAATTTAGAAGATTTGTTTTAGTTTATGCTATATGAAAAAGAATAATTGTATTGACTCAGTTTCTTTTTAACCATTTTAGTCATGGTGTGAAAGAAGACACTGACCCAAAGGAAAAAAAAATACAGAAAGTGAAAACAGCCTACTTTATATTCAGACCCTCACCTGATACCTGTTCTCTCTCAGGAAGTGGACAGGATTTCCCATCCTGAGTCCTTTGGAATTGTCTTTGATCACTCACTGTATTGCTGTATTATCATACAGTACTGCTGTTAGTGTATACAACGTTCTCTTGTTCTGCTCACTTCACTTTGTAACAGTTCAAATAAGTCTTTCCAGGTTTTGCATTTCTTATAGGATAATACTATTCAACACAATCATATACTACAACTTGTTCAGTCATTCCCCAATTAATGACATTCTCTCAAACTCCAATTATTTACCACTACAAAAAGAGTTGCTATAAATATTTTTGCACATGTGGGGTCTTTTGCCCTTTTTTATGATCTCTTTGGGATACAGACCTAATAATGGTATTACTGGATCAAATGGCAAAATTCAACATATTCTTTCAGAGGAAAAGATGAATGTTCAATGAAATAGGGGACTTTCAAACTTACCTAATTAAAAGACCAGAACTGTCTTCAAATACAAGACTCAAGAGATATGTAAAAAAGGAAACAGAAAGAAAAAAAAAGTTAGTCAATAAGACTAAATGGTTTACATCCCTACAAGGAAAGATAATAGTTGTAACTCTTTAGAGTTGTATATTTGTTAGGACAGAAGGTTTGGGTATAAATTGATTAAGACATAAAATAAAGGATTATACTGGGAGAAAAAGAAGGGATAGGGGAGGATAAATGGCATGAAGAGCACAAAGAACATTTGTAGCAGAGGGAAAGAAGGGAGGTTGATTGAATCTTACTCTCAAGAGATTGAGCCCAAAGAAGGAATTACATATCACTCAAAATTGGATTTAGAAAAAAGAAAGGGGAAGGAGTGACTGATAGAAGGGAGGGCAGATATAGAAGGGAAAAGGAGAAAGATATAGGGAGAGACTGATAGAAGAGAGGGAAGACTGAGGGAGGTGGTGGTTAAAAGCAAAAATACTGGTGAGGAAGGACAGAGTGAAAGAAGAGAAAAAAGTATAAATGAGGTAAAACAGAATAGGGGAAATAAAGTTAGTAATCATAATGCTGAATGGGAATGGGACAAACTTTCCTATAAAAAAGAAACAGAGCAGAGAGTACAGAATCCTACAATGTTGCTCACAAGAAATACATCTGAAGCAGAGAGATATACATAGAGAAAAAGTAAAAGCCTGGAGCACAATATATTATGCTTTAGCTGAAGTAAAAAAAAAGTAGGGGTAGTAATTCTGATTTCAAATAAAACAAAAGCAAAAAGAGTCATATAAGGAAGGAAACTATAGCTTGTTAAAAGGCACCAAAGACAATGCACCAAGTGGTAAAACATTCAATTCTTAGAGAAGTTAAGAGTTACTGGAATAGATAGGAAAACTATACTATTAGGACACCTCAAAATCCCTCTCTCAGAATTGATGTTTGTCCTTCATTCTTAAAGAAGACTATGACATCAGAGGAGTGATACCATGACATGCACATGAATTGGATTGGGGGGGGGGTCCCTAAGACACCAGTCTCACTTTCTTCTCCACAGTCATCTGGGTCCATATATGAATTAGGATGATGGGAGATGACTCTGGATGTGAGGCAATCAAGGTTAAGTGACTTGCCCAAGGTAACACGGCTAGTAAGTGTCTGAGACCAAATTTGAACTTGGGTCCTCCTGATGTTAGGGGTCAGTGGTTTACCCACTGTCTCAAGAATTAGATAAATCTAACTACAGAATGTTTTATTTTTCAATAGCTCAAGGATCATGTCTAAAATCTTTCTTAGATCTCGACTACTCTGACCTACAATGCAGATCTTAGTTACTTGTTTAATTAACATAATATATTCCAAAAATTTAGGAGCTAACAAAACCAGAATCTGACTAGAAATATATTTCATAACAAAGCATGAATGATAGTCATCATTTACAATAAGGAAAAAAACCAACAACTGACCCTTCCTTTTGGGAGTTTAAATCTTTTCTAACCTCATACAATAGTGTAATGTGGTTACTGATTATATACCATAAAAATGCTCCAGTAACTAGTCTACAAAAAGAAATAACTGCTATGCAAAATTAAAATAGTCAAAATGCTACATTCAAAACAGTTCAGGACTAAACTAAGATTATAAATTAAAAATAATTTGCTGATTTGTAATAGCAAGTGTTTCCTTATCAAGAGTTCCCTATGAAGATCACAGATATGGACCAAAAATATGCAACTATAATATTATTCTACAAACATTTGTTTTCCTAATATTAATTTGCTATAATTTTATTAATTTGTTTTTGAAAAAGGAAAATTCATTTCTAAATAAACAATTTTTGCTAAAACTATTTTAACTGTCTAAATCTAGAAAATTTTAAATCATCAGTTGCTGGAATTTAACTAACAAAATTGTGTCTTAAATGCCTACCTGCGCATTGGCTTTCCGTCCATGCACCATGAAGAGAATCCTTCTCTCCAAATCTTAAAACTCAATCTAAAAAAAAAAAGAAAAGCATCAACCTTAAAGCAAATTGTTACCATTTTTAATCAACATTAGTTCTAAAGAATACATAGATTCATTTTCTATTCTCATGGAATATGAATTTTAAAAAATTAAGGTAATCTCTAATTCAAAGATTTAACATTCAAGTTTCTGTAGGATAAAAATAATTGACTTTAATAAGAACCAGATAATCCATTATTTCATTATCTTAAAGGGAAATAAGTGAGAGCTAGGCTATTGGAGCAATCTTGCCTTTCTTTAACTTTAGGAGCACTGTCTCTTAATTGAGCATTCACATAGTGCATGGCCCTGCCTGGAACAATTTTTTCTTTTAGTTTTTTTTTTCAAGACAATGGGGTTAAATGGCTTGACCAAGGCCACAGAGCTAGGTAATTATTAAGAGTCTGAGGCTGGATTTGAATTCAGGTCCTCCTGACTCCAGGGTCAGTGTTGTATCCACTGTGCCACCTAGCTGCCCCAGCCTGGAACAATTTTTTAAAAAATATTTTTATGTCAGTTTTCAACAATCGATAAATGAAGAAGCATTTATTAAAATATAGCATTCTGTGCTAGTTGATGAGGCTGCAAAAACAAAAAACTGAATAGTCTCTGCTGTCCGGAAACTTAACGTTCTACAGATGAGGACAAGGACTAGGGCTGTAAATCACATGGAACTCTCAAGTTGGAATGTCCCTCTACTGATGTGGGCAGGTGCTTTCTCTTTGTCTCTCTGGCTCTTGGCTCTTTCTCTATACTTTCTGTGATATGGGCAAATACAAATATATTTAGTGGAAGCTTGCATTTAGAGTACTTATATGTGCCAGGCACTATGAGAAAAGCTTTGCAACTATTTGATCTTCACCACAGCCTTGCTACCATCATCATCATCATCATCATCATCACCAACTACTGCTATTTCTATTAGACAGATCATCATCATCATCATCATCACCAACTACTGTTATTTCTATTAGACAGATCATCATCATCATCACCAACTACTGCTATTTCTATCAGACAGATCATCATCATCATCACCATCATCATCACCAACTACTGCTATTTCTATCAGACAGATCAGCAGCAGCAACTACTGCTATTTCTATTACACAGATCATCACCATCATCATCATCACCAACTACTGCTATTTCTATCAGACAGATCAGCAGCAGCAACTACTGCTATTTCTATTACACAGATCATCACCATCATCATCATCACCAACTACTGCTATTTCTATCAGACAGATCAGCAGCAGCAACTACTGCTATTTCTATTACACAGATCACCATCATCATCATCACCAACTACTGCTATTTCTATCAGACAGATCAGCAGCAGCAGCAGCAACTACTGCAATTTCTATCAGACAGATGAGGAAACCGAGTCTGCCCGTGGCAGACCTGAACTCGGGCTCCTGACTTCAGGCCCGGCACCCCAGCTCCCTCTCCCAGTGTGAGGGGCAGGAGGGCACGCTCACTCGCGGGGGCACACCCCTGGATTCTGGGGGACATGTTTGCACCTACACACGCAGCAGGACGTCAAACAAGATCAGTGCCAGGTTGTCTGGGGGAAGGGGGCAGGGGTACCCCCCCCCAGAGCGGAAGGGGAGGGGGCGTGCGTTCCATCCTGCTCGTGCGAGGCAGGCTGGGCCCCGTAACGGCCCTGGGGTGGGGTGGGGTGGGGGCGGCAGGGCCGGGCTCTCTCCGGGGAGAGGGGGCGTCATGGAGGACAAGCCTGGGAAGGTAGGCGGCCGCGGAGGGGGCGTGCGGGTCGGGGAGGGGGTTGGCCCAAGGTCACCGTCGGCGCCCCGGCCCCGGCCCCGGCCCCGGCCCCCTTTCGCGGCCACGCGGCCCTGGAGCGCCTGAGCCAACTTGGGGTCCCGGCCTGGGCGCCCGGGCTTCCCGGCTCCCGCCACCCTCGGGGCAGACGGGGCAACGACTGGGCCAAGGTCACCCCGGCGGCGGCGGGTGCGGGGTCGCGCTCCCCGGAGCCTGTCGGCGCGGCCCCGGCCGCCGGCCCGCCCCGGGGCTCGTGGGCGCAGCGGAGCCGCCCCGGCCCCGGCCCCGGCCCCGGCCCCGGCCCCGGCCCCGGCCCCGGCCCCGGCCCCGGCCCCGGCCCCGGCCCCGGCCCCGGCCCCGGCCCCGGCCCCGGCCCCGGCCCCGGCGGCAGCGGCGGGGCGCGCACGCCCGCCCACCCGGGCCCCGCCGCGGGCGCACTCACCCGGACGCCGCCGCCCCGCCGCCGCCGCCACCGCAGGACCGGAGCCCCTCGGAGCCACTTCCTGCTAGTCTGTGGCCAGCGGCCGGAAGCGGTCCGGCGCCAAAAGCGCGTAGGGAGGAAGCGCGCGCTCCTGAAGAGGATTCCGGGGAGCCGCGCGGCGGGGCGGGGCGCGGCGGGGCGGGGCGGGCCGGGCCGCGGGGGCCTCGGCGTACCGGACACCGGGGCCAGCCAGACTGGCCCTGCCCTCAGGGCGCACAGCCCCGGGGAGGGCAGGCCATGTCTCCCGGCCTCGGCTCCCGCACCCGCCCCTTGGCCTAACTGAGCTGAGTTCAGTTCAACCGAATTCCGTGGGAAACGTGAGAAGCCTCCGTTCAGGACTGTCCAGTCCTGCAGAGCCGCCGGAGACGGGGCCGGGGCCTGCGGACAGGCGCGGGGAGGGGCTGCGCCGTGACCGTGGCCGTGGCCGTGGCCCCCACAAGTAACAGAGTAGCGAGGCAGCTGCCAGCCCGGCCCGGGCAGCGGGGCAGCCAAGGCCGAGGGCCACCTCGGATGCTGCGAGTCAAGCAGATGAGCCGGGGTAAGTCGCCTTCTCTGCCGCCCCGAAAATGGGCAAGGACGGCATGGCGGGGTTATGGGCCAGATGAGACGGATTCAGACCTCCCAGATCTCCCAGTTCCAGATCTGCAATCCTCCTCTTAAGATACAGTGACGTGAGTTGCAAGATGTCCTGAAAGAATTCAGACAAGTTCGGCAAAGGTCTTTGTTTGGGGGATCGCACGCCCCAAGATTGAACTGGCCTCTCAAAGGGAGACAGCGATTCGACAGAGGAGAGGGTGAGCTTTTAAATGGGAGACATGAGGTACTCAGGCCATCCTTCCTTAAAACAGAAATTGAGACAAAGATGTTGTTCTGCTGTCGCACATCTTTATCATTTGCCTAAATTTTCCTGTAGCATTGTGAGAAGTTAAAGGATCTTGATTAAGGGGCGAATATGTAGCTAGTTACAGAGGCCAAAACTTGTTTAGCTAACTTAGAATTTAGAGAATTGGAAGTCAAGTGGCTCAAATCGTATGCCTGCATCTTACTATAGCACTTCAGATGTGCTTTAGTATTAGCCTATAAGACAAGGCTTTAATTTTGTTGATATTGAGACTCTGATGTGATTACAGAGATTTGCCACTAAAGACATAAAGGGAAATGCTCTCCCATTTATTCAGATGTCAATTCTAGGTTGAGGTCATATGGATGGCCAAATGCAATTGAGCCAGGCTTATGTTGGGGAATCTAACTGTGCCAAATGGTCGTTCTCCCAGCCTTTCCCATGAGAACTCCACCTGCATTTTATGCATGTAAAACCCCATAGAAAACCATCTCATAGAACAGAACCTTTTTTTCTACCAAGGTATAGATATTTAGCTATTATATAAATTAATATATCTACATAAAGCCAATTTGGATATTTATAACATCATTTGAGGACTATATTTAGTCAAACAATCATAGTTAATTAATTAGAGATAAATTAAGCTTTAAAAAGCTACTAGATTTGTTTGCTTTCAAGTCCCTTTTGAGATTACCTTGGCAAGCCCAGACCAATATCAGCCTGAGAGTTGGAGGTCCCCCAGCCTTGCCATAGAACATCCAAATGGAGTGATCCAGAAAGTGATCTTTTTTGAGATAAACAAAGGAAAGCACATGGAAAGATAAGAAAGGCCAGAAAAGAACCTTGATAAATGCTTGGAGGGTATGGCCTGGATTAAGATGCAACAAAGGACATTGAAGAGGAACAGTGTTAAGGAGAGTGTGGGAGAAGAGAGATCAAAAAAAGTCATAGGAGTGAGCATTTTAAAAATCCTCCACAGCCTTGGAGAGGGCAATTTCATTTGTGTGATAGAGTCAGAAACCAGATTGCAAGGGGTTGACAGGATGAAAGATGAAGTGAATAGGGTGATTATTGACATCTCTCTTCCAGGAAGCTGTCTATGAAGAAAGAGAAGGGAGATAAAAGATGTAAAGTGAGGAGTTACTTGGGTCAAGGAAAGGCTTTCTAATGGTGGAAGAGGATGGCACCAGGGAAGGGAGCCAATAGGTGGGAAGAAACTGGAGTTTAGAGTGATGACAGGAGAATCAGGGACACAAAGTAGAGATGTTGACCTCAGCTAAGAGAAGGCTGGACCAAAAAAAGGAGAGAGGGAAATTATATAGAGGGGTTCCAAGGGAGCTTGTGTGGCTTGGTCCTAGTAAAACAGGAGTCAAATTCCCCGTTGAAAGGGAGTGGGATGGGGCTTTTCAAGAGACTTGAGGAGGGAGGCTTTGAGAAGACTACCATGGAAAGTTATACTCAGGAAGGAATAAAGTAGCTGTCCTGTATTAGTGAGGACCTGCCTGTGGTCTCATCACAGACTTGTAGTGCATTTAACTTGTGGTAGATTTAACACAGTCACTTCCTAGGGAGCTACATATAAGTAGAATAGAGAATCATGAAGATAATAGTTAGCATTTTTTATATAGTACTTTAAGGTTTGCAAAGGACCTTACAACTATCTCATTCTAGTCTTACAATAATCCTGGGATTTTATCCCTATTTTACAGATGAAGAAACTGAGGCTGACTGTTTAAGTGACTTGTGTCAGCTAGTAAGTAGTCGAGGCCGGATATGAACTCAGACACCATTAATTATCTCAAAAAAAGGTTATTTATGGGAATTATTCCAGGGTATAGGTCTGGAAAGGGATGATTGATTAGGGTAAAGTAACAAAGGATTATAGAATCAAGAATATTAAGGGAAGAAAATGAGAACAATTAGAATCAGACTGGAAGAAAAGAAAGGGGTACCATTAGGATGGAGCATAGGTATAAGAGGAGTGAAACAGAGGGAGATATTGAAGTGATGAGAGAGAATTTCAGAGTTTGGGATCATGAAGGCCAAATAATTATGGATAAGATCAAGAGTATGCCTGTTCTCTGTTTGCCTGAGGTAGAATGAGGTCATGAAAATGTTGAGAAGGATGATCAGTTGGCAGCCCCAGGGTATTGACTTGCCTAAGGCCACACAACTAGATCATTATTAAGTGTCTGAGGTCAGATTTGAACTCAGGTACTCCTGACTCCAGGGCAGGTGCTCTATCAGTATGCCACCTAGTCACCCCCATCAACTCTTTAAAAAAAAGGAAGCTAGTAGATGGCAATGAGAATCTGGGGGAGGGGGAAATGCCATCAATGAATAGATGGAACATTAAAGGAGGTTGCTGAATGATGGTGGCAAAGGAGGGTTGGAGATAAGTGCTGGAGAGATGGGGAGGATATGTCCTCCTCCTTGGTACTTTTGAGGGACATGAGAGAACGCTTACCTACTACTAGCGAGGGTGTTCAGGAATGAGATGGTATCTAAATGGGTGGGGAACTTTCTACATGGCCCACAAAATCATTTGGTCTGGCACTGCTACAGCAACCACAGGCAGCATTTGAAATTCAATACATTTAGGAGCTTTTTAAGGATGAATAAATGAAATATTTGATCAACTGTAGCAGGCTAATTTTAAGTTGATAATTTTATATGCTCTGTGAATGCTGTTATAAATATCCAAATGGCCTTTGGAGACAAAAAGGTTTCCCATCCCTATGATAGAGGAAGCTAGGTTTCATAAGTGCACAAAAATAGAATTTGGTGGGAAGAGCTCTAAGACAAAGGGAAGTTTGTTACCCATTGGAAGGGGGAGAGGGTAGTCAGTTTTCCAGAAAGTGCAATGAAAGGCAAGTGCAGAACAGGATAGGGTCTTAGGAAGATTAGGGCTGGGGTGGATGGGAATGAGAGAGGAAGGTGGTAGCCAGGGTAGAGAGATGTTTTTTCCCTCAACAGAAGAAGTAGATGTGATGGGAATGTACTAGTAATAGGTTGGGGAATTGGTAATATCTTCCTGGGGCTTCCACCCTTAAGGGTTCTTTCAGAAGGAAGGAGGATTATCATTGTGTTCTAACACATAAGTGGGAAGGAGAGACATTCTTCTGAGTCTGTAAATATCTGGTGACCAAATCCTCAAGGGCCTGAATAAGCTCACATTTGGTCCTAGTTCCTTTACTTGATCTCAAAATGGAAGGGAATGATGATAGTGGGAAGATGCTTTATCCTTGGACCAAGTTTTGGAGGCCTGGTGTCTGGGCTGCAGGAAGTTGGCTGGGTGAAGACTGAATCTTTTGTGGATGAGAATTTCAGGTCCAGGATTACCTCTCTGTACTACCAAGGTCATTAGAACCAGAAAAGGCCAGCTGTCTCTTCAGAGAAGTAGCTTCCTTGGCAGATAGACACACGAAGGGATTACTGCCAAAGGAGATGAAAAATTCTGCAGTATTTCTTGCATAATTCCAAACTGTTTTCTAGGAGAAAGTAGGAGAAAGGTGAGCAGAATGTCTTGCAAAAGACCTGTACATAGCCAGTTTACTAATTCTGCTAAAAAGAAAAGAACAAGGTTATTTTGGTATTTATAAATTTTTTTAGGCTATTGGCAGACAATTTATCTGGGTGCTGGTTTACCCTCCATTTACTAATCTTGTGCTTCAGTTTCTTCTAAACCACCTTCACTGACTTGTTCTTGTACAGCAATGCTGGCTTGTAGCAACTGCTATGTTTTAAAATAAATTTTCAAACTATAATAACAACTGGTGTGCATTTATCCCTGAAACCACTACCTGAGATAGATCATGCAAAGGTTATTCCCATTTTACCTGGAGCTTCCAGAGGTAAAGTGACTTACCTTTGGTCTTACAGCTAGTAAATGTCAGAGGCAGGATTCAAACCCAAATCTTCCTACTCACACTTTACCAATTAACTTTCCATCACTCCTGTAGTGTCCAATTCAAATCGAGATAGGGCCCTTCAACCATACTGAGGATTCTTGCTGTATTGACTGTTTACATTTTTAAATATTTTCTTAGTGTTACTGCATTTTCATTTATCTTATTAAATATTTCCCATTTACATTTTAATCTGATTTAGTCTGTCCTCTAGAATGTGGTTCTGTGTCTTTGACAACTCTGCTTTTTTCACATGGCTCCTTTGTGATGATGGGTTGTTGTGGACCTTGTTCTTCAAAAATACATTTTAAGAAGTACATTGTTGCTCATTCAACAAGCATTTAAGTGTCTTTGTATGGCCAGAAAAGTGCTAAGGATACAAATAAAGTCAAAAGACCATCCCTGCCCTCAGAGCCTTGGCTGATGGGGGGAGGGGGGGAGACCACATGCAAACAAGAAAGAGGCAGGACAAATTGGGGATAATCAGCAGACTAGCCCTTGATGGCACTAGCCCTTAATCTCTTTTTGTTGCTGTAATCTCTAGCATTTTTTTTTGTGTTTGAAACAAAAGCTTCCGAATATTGTTAGCCGATAAAGCTGCTGTATATATATTGGTTCTCCTCCTTCTCATTCTACTTTATTCTTGCTACTCTCTGCTCCTGGGATAGATCCCCCTCAGTTTTGCCAAACTTCCTTTTCTCCCTTCCCTCTGGGATTGAAAGAGCACAGTAGGGGGGGGGAAACTGGGCCTGAAATCAGAAGATCTAGGTTCCCATCTCAGCCCCATTCTATACTGGTTAATTTGGGGTAAGGGATTTTCACTTTTCCTTCTCATTTGTGAAATTGAAAATTTGATAATCTCACTAAATCCCACAGAGGATTACAAGAGATGACTTCTGGGGTCCCTTCCATCTCTTACTTAGATAAAACTAAGAGCTAGAAAAGACCTTTGCTTAAAAAGACCCGGATCCCCCGTAGCATCCAGGGCCACATCCTGTCATTCTGATCCATATCTGGCCACTGGACCCAGGTAGCTCTGGAGGAGAAAGTGAGGTTGGTGAGTTAACTCAGCCCCCTCCCCACCTCACTTAAATCCAATGCTCATACTTGTCACAGCATCACCTCCTTGAGGTCATGGTCTCCTAGAAGAAAGAAAGACAAACAACAAATCCAGGACTCTTCATTTGGCAGACTGGTAGCGAAGCACACCAACCATTGCCGATGGCAAAACCCCAGTCTTCCTACAGATGAGGAACATTTTGACACTGCTACTTCATTGATGCTTAGGGCTTTCTTTTATGTGGTCAGCTTGGGACTTCAGATCTCTGCAGGTCAGCCCTTGGGGCTTAGAATTTGTATCACAGAGAGCCCAAGGGGGTCCTGGACAACAAGGCCAGGCTTAACAACTGGCTCCTGGCAGGGACAGAAGAAACCAAGGCAGAATTCCTCTAGAGCAAACAGCTCAAGTTGGGGTCCTCGAGGAGTGTCGTGCAGGTTTCACAAACTCTCCTCAGAAACCCTTCCTTTGAGAGCAGAAGCTAAGCCTGGCCAGAGCTTCAGGCTCCAACCCTGTGGGAAGCTGGTGGTGCTGGCTGGAGGCTGGGCCAGAGGGCTGGAATGGGGGATGGGGGAGGGGCCCTGGCATTCCTCCTGGCCACAGGGGAGGGAGTGGGTGGCCAGATGCTGAGCCCCTGCCTCCACCTCACCCATCAGGAGCTGCCCAGGGAAGGCCCAGGCAGCAATTACTATGGTACTGGAGAAAGCCAGTAGCCCAGAGACAGTAAGAGAAGGGGTGGGGGGTGGGGTGGACTAAGGTTGGCCTGAGGCTGAGTTCAGTTTGGTCTGGATAATGGGGAGGCAGAGGGATGTCCCCAACATCAGCCTCTGGGAAGGGGCAGCTATCTGATTCTCTCACTGGCATCTGAGTGTGTGTGTGTGTGGGGGGGGCGGAGATTAGTCGCTCTTCCCATAATGGCATAGAGTGATGCTCTCTTTTTCTGGGAAGTCTCTCTGAATCCACAACTCAGTGTCTATCACTTCCTCCTGTCTTTCTGGTCTTGGCAGGCCAAACATTTCTTTGTGTTGAGTTGCTATCTGCAGAGAACCCTGAGAAAGAAAGGATGATGTCTTGGGAATTGTTCTCAGGGATTTCCTTGAGCCTGGTGGCAACTCTCTTGGGGGTCAGATAGTAAAGGTCTTTTCCTTTGGAGTAGTCATCACCATCATCATCTTTATCATTCTCCTAACAACAAATCCCCATTCTGCTATCTGCTATTAGAGTTGTGCTGAAGATAAGGTGGCATCCCATTCCAATTCCAGTTATGTTATGTTATTTTGGGGGGGGGGTTATAAGGCAGTGGGGGGGGGGTTAAATGACTTGCCCAAAGTCACACAGCTAGGTATTTATTAAATGTCTAAGGTTGGATTTAAACTCAGGTCCTCCTGACTCCAGGGAAGACTCTCTATCCACTGTGCCACATAGTTGCTCCTGTTATTATGTTATTGCACAGTTTACCTGTGCAACTTTATACAGCATTAAATATAAAAGGACTAATAGTTAAAAACTAGTCCCAGGCCTATTTCTATCTGAACTCCATTGAGAAAGATGAGAATTAGAATAATAATGATGATGATGACATTTATAGAACATGTTATACTTTTCAAATTACTTCATATACATTATGTCAGTTAATTGCCCAGAGCCCACAAAAATAGGATAAGTATTCTCATTTTGAGTGATGAGAGAATTGAGTTATGGAGAAGTTAAATGATTTGTTAATAGTCCCAGCTAATTGGCAACAAGAGGCAGGTCTAGAACATAAAATAATAGTGTTCCTTCCATTTAAACCACACTGCTCTCTTGTAATTCCATAGTATCATTAATTATGTCTTTTAGCCTGAGTTGGTGGTGATTGTTGTGTCATTGAGAGATAAAAAGAAAAAAAAAAGATGGTGCAAAATACATAGTGGAGTGCCTTCATCTTGTTAGGGTCACCCTGGGTACCAGGGTTTGGTCTTCAAATTTACAAGTTTAGAAATTTAATTTTATCTTTTCACTTAGGAGTGAACATAACCTGAAGGTGATTGATTCACATGAAGTAACTTTAAAAAAGGCAATTTTGTAAATCTTAAAGGCAGTTTATTAATTCACAGTGACAAAATTGCTGATATTATTGTCATCTTGTCAATGCATTCTGTCTCTAATAAGAAAGTTTATTTGGTAAGCAAAATTACTATTGCAAGGTTGCTTGGTGATTATAGTTAAGGCAAAGGAAGTTGATTGATCTAGATATCATCTTTAAGTTATAATAGCTTGCTGTATTCTTGACCACAAGTCTTTATCTGCTAGGCAGACAGAGATATTCAATTTGACTGGTCAGCACACCTAATCTAAATGATGCTGTGGGGGTCCAGCTTCTGCAGGGGTCCAGCTTCTGTGGGGTCCTTGGAACCTGACAGGGGGGATAGAGTTGGCGAAATGAGTCGAGTCAACAAGTGGGTAAAGGCAGGAGCAGGTTGACTGACTGTCAGCTGCTTGGATTTATTTTTATAGTCTCAGAATCATGTATGTTTCAAGCAAGCAAGCTAAGATCATTTCCTTGGTTACAAAAGTGTACAATTTTCATCATCAATCGTATAATTCATGTGGTTACAAGTTTTAATCATGTGATTACAAGTTTAATTAATAATCATATAGTTAATTGATTTCTTATCCCTACTCAGACCATGATGACCTCAACCTATTACCTTATTTATTACTACATTGTATAATTGTTAATTCATTTAAAGTTATTAATTAAGCAATTCTTTTAATGGAAAGTTTTTTATATTTTCTGTGTAAGTAATGTTTTTTGATACACTTCCTTCATAATCTATAGTGAGGGTCATTATACTTGTCCACCCATCCGTTAACTCTTACAATAACCAATTTTTCTTTCAGGCCTTGTTGGTAGAAGCCACAGTTTCTGTGACTTTTTTATTCTTTCCCATGAAATTAAGGCTGCTGGAGTTCACATACTGGTCACCTGTACTAACTATTTTCTCACCATCTTTTTCATGTATTCCTGTATTTTCTCACCATCTTTTTCATATTTTCCTGTGTATGATAAGGGAGGCAAAACTATTAATTTCCCTGGAATTCTAACTGACCCATCTTGTATCTGTATTCCCTGTATATATTCTGACATCTCCTTGGAATTCCCAGTGTTGGGTTTTCCAGAGATTTCATAATATTGAAGCCTTTTGTATGCCTCAGGGAGAGGCAGTCCTGTTAAATTTGGACAGAGTTTACAATCTGTTTTATTCAAGGAATTTTTCTGAAATCCTTCCTTTATAGTCATTCCACTATTAGGGTGAGTAAATATTGTAATCAATAATAAACCTATAAATATTGGTATGCATGAAATCCCTATATATATATATATATATATATATATAGAAGAAGGAAATGTTGTTCCATCAGGCAGTGTGATAGCCTTGAGTCTTCTTGCTGTGACTGTGTCAAACAGCTTAGAGACCCTGGCTCCCAGCATGATGCTAGAGAAACGTTTTTATTTTGGATACTTCTTTTTCTAGACACCTTTCAGGGAACTGAATAATTTAGTGTTTGGTTAATTTCAACAATATGAATATTCCCAATATCTTTTCCGATCATAGTCCATCTGGAGTTCACCCCAATTCCTTCTTGACCACATTCTTCCACAAATACTCTGGAGACAATCTACCTAATGAATTGGGTTGGGGCTGAGGAGGTGGGTGCAAACTTTCATAAAGTCACAGGGTCACAAAAGGACCTCTGAAGTCAATTGACTAACTGACTTATTTTACAAATGAGGAAACTGAAGCCTAGAAAGGTTAAGCAATTTGAGCAAGGTCATATAAGTAATAGAAAGTGATAAAACCAGGACATGAATCTAGGTACTCTGACAATAAACCATCTCCCTATGTCATGAGGATGAGACAAGTTTCATGGACTTTTATGCAGAATTTGGACTGTCCATTTTGTTACCCTTTGCTCTTCTTCTGTGACTGGTCCACTGCTTCAGTTTCCCTCCTGCCAGTCTGACCAGTCCTCAGTCTTTTTTGTTTGATTACCATCCATAACTCATCCCCTAATGCACATCAAAATTCTGCCTCAACAAATCTCATGGGTTTAATTATTTTCTCTATACACAGAATACTTGGAGCTCTCAATAGTCAACCACAGTTTCTATCACATTGTCCAGTTCTCCAATACTAACTTCTGTGCCATTTGATCATTTTGAACTGAAAGTCCCTCAACATGTCAGACCCAGATCTCATGGGTTTTCTCCCCAAATCCTTTTCTGTCTTGAACTTCTTTCTCTCTAGATGACCCACCTAGTCTCTCAGGTTTATGACCTTGGTGTTATGTTTTACTCTTCACTCTTCCTCATTCCACATTTCTAATTTAAACCTTGCTCATGCTTCCCCTGTGACATTTTTTATATCACATCTATTCTCTCTACTCACAACACAATCAACTTCTCATCATCTCAGCCCGCAGATCTCAGACTGAGACAGTCTTCTAAAAGGTCTCCCCACCTCATCTTTTCCTATTTAAATTGATCCTCACAGCTTTTAATGATTTTCCATCAGTGTAGATTTAAACATATCCCTTGCCTACTCGATAAACTCCCTGGACACCATATTACCTCTAAGGTCAAATATAAACCTCTCCATTTGTCCTTACAAGTTGACCTGAGGGCAGCTAGGAGTTTCACAGTGCCCAGAATGATGAAGACACCTTCCTGAGTTCACATGTGACCTCAGACATTTACTGACTGTGTGACCCTGGGCAAATCTCTTCACCCTGTATACCTCCATGGCTCATCTGCAAAAATGAGCTGGAGAAGGCAATGGCAAACCTCTTTAGTATCTTTGTCAAGAAAAATCCAAATGAGCTAACAAAGAGTTGAATATTTCTGAAATAATGCCTGGATCTGTTTCCAGCCACCTCCTTATACATCACTCCTCTTCTCACATTCTTTGTTCCAGCTCCTTCTTGTTCTTCACATATCACACTCCACCTCCTGTCTCTGTCACTTCTGCAATGTACCCTGGTCTCATCCTATTTTCCTCCTATGCCTGTATTTCTTTCAAAAGCACATCTTTCTCCCAGAACCTTTTCCTGTTCCCACCCAACTGCCAGCTCCCTCTCTCTGCCTTGAATTTATTTTCTATTTATTCTGCAGAAATAAACAGAATAAACAGAAATAAACAGAAATAAACAAATAAATGTTGGCCAACAAATAAATGTTGGTCCAAGCAAGTCTCTTATTGCTGGAGACCATATTAGCATGACTATAAGCTGAAGAGAATGTGTTGGCTTATACTGGTCAAGGAGGACCTCTCCCCAATGAAATTTCAAGGTGGGGCCCAATGTGTGTTTTAGATACACACACACACACACACACACACACACACACACACACACACACACTTCCTGATAGACTATCAACTTCTGAGTACTGTTTTATTCTTTTTTTGTCTCCCAGTGCTTAAGCTTCTTGAAAGGTTATCTCATTTTAGTTTTGTATAATCAATGTTTGGGGCAACTAGGTGGTGCAGTGGATAGAGTAGAGCCAGGAGGACCTGAGTTCAGATGTGACCTCAGACACTTAATGCTTAGCTGTATGACCTTGGGCAAGTCACTCAACCCCATTGCCTTAAATAAATAAATTTTTAAAAATCAGTGTTTAACACGATGTCTTGGTGTTTCACAGATTTAATAAATGTTTGCTGATTAATTGACTGCCACAGGGAGGAAGAGTAAAGTAACCTTTCTCGCTCTCACCACTTTGCTCTCTCTCATTAAGTTATTCTCTTTACCCACAGTCTCACAAATCTATGGAATTACTCCCAAGATTCCAGTTTGTCAGGCTACCCTGGATCCTTCAATATGTTGATGCCATCTTCTACCTGCCCTTCTTTCCTGGTTACTTCTATTTTTCCACCTTTTTCTTATCAGATATAGCCTATGGAAGGCAGAAACTTTATTTTTATTTAGTTATTTAAATGGGAAAGGGCAACTTTCTCGATAGATCATATTTCTTTCATTTGAACTCTGCAGCTCATTCTCCATAATAGTGGCAAATATCTTTGGTCTTTCTGTTTTATGCTTTAGTTGCTATCAATGATCATCAAGTAAAGTTATCTCTGTGGAAGCATCTATCAAGGACTCTTGTATAAAGTTCTTTTATATGGAAGGGAGACACCTATGTTTTGCCCCACTGAGTTAGTTTTATTTGTTTTGTGGTTAAGAAATGAGTGGAATATTCCCTGTAAAACCCTTTCAGGGTTAAGAAATATTAAGAGACACAAACTATTATTATTGGACTGTTCCTTGAAAGATCTTGCATTTCAAAAGAGAAGCTCATGAGCCACCTGCTTTATGATAAGACTATTTTTACTAGACTTAGACATTATTTCATTTTAGATAGTTATAGATATGAAGGTGAAAAATGATTTTTTTTATTCTCACCATCTGGATGTTGAGGTAATATTTTATGAAACCCTTTCCTCCTTCTTTGTTGCTGGGGTAGATTTTCATGAATAGAATCTAACCCTGAAAAAATCAGCCAGTGAGTTGAAGGGGAGGGGGGAATAGCATTGGGTTATATAATCTAGCTTGATTGTCCTTTAGGCTCAGCACAAACTCTCACCACTTGATGTGAGATTGTGAGTCTGTCCTTTTCTCAAGAAAAGCAATTAAAACCTTCATTTTGCTCAGAATCAGTCTCTCAAGTTTTTCTTAGTGAATTTTTATCCCACACAGAAATCGACACAGTGAGATCTTACTTATATTCTCTTTATCTTTCTGCAATCGTATGGCTGTGAAGACTTGCTTTACTCAACTGTAGACCATCATTTAGGAAATACTACCTATTCTTTCATATTATAAAGGATAGCTTCAGTCCACATGTGGACCATTCTTTAAGATATTATAAAAATGAGAAAATAGACGTATGGATTGATAGTTGCTGATGTTTTTTCAGTTTTTTTGGGGGGGGTAACAATATTGTCTGTGATTTTTTTCCCCCATTATTTTGTGTTCTTTCTCTTGAGGTGACTTAGAAATCTATCCCCAAGCATCTTTAAAGTTCTCTATATTCTGTTTGTCTTTGCTCTGTCCAGGATCTTTCCCAAACTTTTACTTCTTACATGCATTATTATTATTATTACACTTATATAGCAATTGAATATTGAATTTTTAGAGTTCTAATGACTAATTTTTATTATCATCAATAATAAGAATGAGTTGCTATAGAAATACTGGCAGATATGTTTCATTTTTATTAATATATGTTATACTCTATGCAGTTTGATCTATTCTATATGTGTTTAGGATTATCTGGCTTAGTTGGATCTCGTGCTGAGTAGTGTTTTTCCTATCATTTTTTTTAACTGTTTTGCAAGGTGATATTGCTCATCACTTTTTCCCATCCTGCTTGATGTTTTGTAAATGTCTTTGCCTGATAAAGAGATAAAATTTCTATTTACTTGCAAGTTTCAGTACTTTTAAAAATTTTATCGTGACAGCCATTTTATATTGGTTAAACTTCTTTAGGAAGTTGTAATGAGCACAATTAGTATTGTTACTTTTATCCATTTAAGCCAACAGCTTGTTATGGGTCATACTAGAGTTGTTGTATGTAATGTCTTTTAATATTTTTTCTGTTTTAAAATTTGATGTTGATTTAGATCTTTGATTTTCACCTTCCTTGCCAGCCTTTCTAGATGTTTTCCAATTTATCAGTTTCCTTCCTAAATGTGCTAATCAGAATTAAGCAAAATGTTCCAGCTATGGTGGACCTGGTGAAGGTACAATGGGACAATCGCTTTATTTTGTATGCTATGAGTCTGAACACAATCTAAGATCATATATTAACTGTTTTGATTTCTGTGTCATATTGTTGACTTATATTAAGCTTGAAATCCACTAAAACCTCACTGATTTTTTTTTGGACAAAAAGATGTACAGTAAAACGCGTGGCAGACACAGTGACAGGAAGACCTGAGTTCAAATGTGACCGCATATATTTGATCTCTCTCTGCTTGCCTTAGTTTCCTCATTTGTAAAACTTGTGAACCTTTTCTAGTAACTTGTAAACTGTTTGAGCAACTTGTGAATTAAAGTCTAAACTTTCCTCACTCCCTGAATCAGAGACAAACCCTAAAGATTGAGACACAGAGAAGGGCAAAAATGCAGTCACTGTCCTTAAGGGACTCATTCAATTGGAGGAAACAAGATGTAATAACTAGATAGAGTCAAGAGGTAAAGTGATTTAAGGAAGTGGATTTTACATCCTTTTTTTGAATATTTTATTTTTTCCAGTTATATGCAAAAATAGTTTACAACCTTCATCTTTTTGCAATTTTCTTACTCCCTTCCTTTCTTCCCCATGACAGTAAGTAATTTAATTTACGTCATACATGTGCAATCATGGAAGTAAATTGGAAAAGTTGGAAATGTGTGGAAAAGTAGGAAAAGTGAAAAAATGGCCTAGGAGGGAAATGAAACGTACTTGATGAGAGAATGAATGAACTACTTTTTCAACTTGTTTCCATATATGTCTCCCCAAAGATATTATTCAATTGAGTTATCTTCTGTTTAATTCTTCAGAGATGATAGAAAAAGACAATTTGTGTCATTGACTAAAATAAAAAGTTTAAAATTTTGTTTTATTTTGTTCTTTATTTTGAGGACCCCTGAATGTCATTAAAAGTATCACCCAGTTTCAGAAATGAAATCCTTTCTGCTCTCCTCCTTCAACAAAATTCTAGTCTGAAAGGCTTCTTCTATCCATATAGCTATGGTGTTTAAAGAGGTTTGAAGAGACCTAGTTTCTGGGTAATGTAATTATTTTATTAATAATGGCAGCATGTTTCTTAATAAAAGAAGGTTTTTGCAAGGCAATGGGATTAAGTGGCTTGCCCAAGGCCACACAGCTAGGTAATTATTAAATGTCTGAGGCTGGATTTGAACTCAGGTACTCCTGACTCCAAGGCTGGTGCTCTATCCACTGTGCCACCTAGCCACCCCTAAAGCTCAGTTTTTTACAATTTTCATTTCTTTCATTAATGATTAGAAGCATATTTCTACATGATGTTGACTCTGAATGCCAGAGATCCCCTCATGGTCTTTGGCTAACAGTTTATGTATGTGTAGAAGAGTGGGTGTTCCTGAGGGTACCAATCAACTCTAAACAATGAATGAAAGAATGAAAATCAAAATAGAAGGTGGGAGCACTGTTACAAAGAGGATCTTGGGGCTATGACCTGGATCACCCAAGTCTTGGTCAGGGAGACTTAACATTTTCCTTATCTCCTATCTGACTTAAGGGAGAACCCATATTTTCCCAAACTTGTTGGAGCAAACACAATGAGCAGGAATGCACTCATTAGCCAAAATTTAGAATTTCCTTTACAGTCTTTGATTAAATCTCAGTCATCCTGGCTGGGTAAGTCTTTGAGAGAGATTTCCCACACTGATTAGTTTCTAGATGAGG